>NC_044389.1:35578627-35813583 GCF_006542625.1 Nomascus leucogenys
GCTGACAGAAAAGAAGAACTGGGAAATTTGAGTGACATGGGAGGAAATCTCACACAAGTGAAAGTCACAGAGGAGAATGTCACAGAGTAAAAATCTAAAATCAGCACTTAAACTTCATTCAGATATATGACGGCTGCTACATTTCACATTGATAAAAAGAGACTCCATAGAATCCAGCAGAAAACAACAGCTAAATTGCTAGTACAGAGCAGATATTTCAACCATTGCATATAGCTCAGGAGTAAAAGTTTGGTGTTTGACTACACAAAGAAGACTAATATTAGAAAAGAGTCATTCTTCAAAGGAAAATAAAAGAACCTATCTCTACAAAATATCATCCACATAATCTAACATATAATTTAACCTGTCTAGACATAGAACCAGGAAAATATGACGCATAAGAAAAAAAGTAAACAATGGATTAAGACATTGAAATGGCCCACACGCTGGGATTAGAAGATAAGAAATTTAAAATAAGCTATTGTAAGCATATTCAAGGATTTAAGGAATAGATGGTCATAAGAGTGAATATATGGAGAATCTCAACAGAGAAGTAAAAACGATAAAGAAATAATGGGACAAATTTTAGAACTGAGGGACAGAATATCTTATATAAAAATGACGTTGTACACACATACCAGTAAATTAAAGATGGCAGAAAAAACTATCAGTGCACTTAAAAACAGATCAAGAACAATTTCCCAATACAGTTAAGAATACAGAGGAAGAAAAATAATAAAAATAGGGCCAGTCTAGAACTAATATAATTGGAGTCCTAGAAAGAGTAGAGAAGGAGAAAATGAGACAGAAAAAGCTATTTGAAAAAGTAAAGACCAAAAGTTTTCCTAATTGTCAGCATATATCAACTTACAGGTTTAAGAAACTCAAAGAACAGAATAAAAATAAAGAACCAAATGCAGACATACCATAGTCAAACCACTGGGCAAAAAAAGAGTAAATCTTGAAAGTAGCTAAAGGGAGGGAGAAAAATAATGTACATACATGGAAACAAATAGACAGATGACCTGTCATCACAAATGACAGTTTAAAAAGCAATGAAACCACATCTTCAAAATAAAAAAAAACCTGTCAACTCCAAATTCTATAACTAGAAAAAGTAATTCTTGAGAAAATAAAGATTTATTCAGATAAAAGAAAGCTTCGAACATTTGTCATTAGCAGACCTAAATACAAGAAATGCAAACGGAAATTTTTCAGGCTAAAGAAAGATAACAACAGATGGAAATTCTGAACTACAGGAAGCAAGGAGAAGCTCTAGGAATGGCAAGTGCATCAACATGAAAAACTAAGGCTTTTTTCTTTTAGTTTTATAACAAACAACTGATGGTTTAAATAAAAAATTAAGTGTACTGTTGATAATGTATGTAGAGTAAACTATTCTAAATTAATAGCTCTGACAGGAGACTAAACGCAACAATTTTGCTGCAACATTTCTTTATGTTACATGAAAACGTTGACTGTTAACAGTAAGTGGACTGCGATAAGCCCAGGATGCTGATTATAATCCCTAGAGAACCACCACATCATATGAAGACATTCTTCTAAAATGCCAATAAAGGAATTAAAATGGAACGCCGAATATTGTTCAGTTAATATAAAAAGGCATGAAAGAACAGAGGAGCAAAAAATGATGGAACAAATAGAACATAAGAGCAAAATAGGCCGGGCGTGGTGGCTCAGCCTGTAATCCCAGCCTTGGGAGCGAGGGGGGATCACGAGTCAGGAGATGAGACCATCCTGGTAACACTAAAAAAAAAAATTAGCCGGGTGGGGCGCCTGTAGTCCCAGCTACTCGGAGAGGCTGAGGCAGGAGAATGGCGTGAACCCGGGAGGCGGAGCTTGCAGTGAGCTGAGATCGCGCCCCCGCACTCCAGCCTGGGCGACAGAGCGAGACTCCGTCTAAAAAAAAACAAAAAAGAAAAAAAGAAAAAAAAAGCAAAATAGCAGGCTTAAATCCAACCTTATCAATAATTATTTCAAATGTAATTTAAATACTCCAAATAAAACACAGATTGTCCATCGGTATATTCTGTTGTATGAATATACCACATTATCTTTATTCATCTGCCAATAGACATTAATAAAAGTACCTATAAGAGATGCATGCCAAATATTATGGTATAGATAAGCTGAGAGTAAAATAATTTCCAAGTATACCATGGAAACAACAAGCACAAGAAATCTTATGTGGCTATATTAATAGAAGAAAAAGTAGACCTCCAAACAAGCAATATTACAACAGAAAGCTATTTCATAATGATAAAATGTCAAGTACTTATGAAGACATAATGCTGTATTGCTAACTGATAGAATAACTAAAGAAAGTTAAGATAAAATAATTTTGACAACAGCTTGACCTAATCAATATTGACCAAGACGATAGAATATATGTTCTATTATGCTACACGTGAAACATTTATCAATAGACTATAGACCACAAAATATCCCTCAAGAAGTTTCAAAACACTGTAATCATAGAAAGTATGCTTTCTGACCATAATGAAAATGAGTTGAAATGGGTAAAAACAAGCTACCCAGGAAAGTCTACACTACTGGAAGATTTAAATACACCTTAAAATGCCCTTTAGCTCAAGGAAGAAATCATAAGAAACACCTTAAAATACATTGAACTGAATACAAATAAAAATATACTATATCAAAATGTGTGGGATAAAGTTAAGCAGACCCAGAGTAAAGTTTTTGTATAAATGCTTATTCTAAAAAAGAGAAGTTCAAAACAAGTGAACTAATTTTCTACCTTAAAAAGAAAATCTAAAACAAGAGAGCAAATTAAGTCCAAAACAAGTAGAAGAAAGGAAATAAAACAGAAATTAGAAATCAATGAGACAGAAAACAGACACAGGAGAAAATTAACATGGCCAAAAGTTAGTTCTGTGAGAAAGAAAGAAAACGCAAATTATAAATATCAGGGATTAATGAGATTGTACAGTTGTAGACACAAGAGACATTAACAGGATAATGGAATATTGTGAAACATTTTATACCAATTTTCATTACTTGGATGAAAGGGTGAATTCCTTGAAAAAAACTTATAAAAAAATTCACAAGATTAAATGGAACATATGAATTGACATTTATTAAAGTAATTAATTGTCAAATACTTGCACATAAAAACATAAAACTAAAGAAAATAAAAATAATAAGCAAACTCCAGATCCAAAGAGTTTTGCTGGTGAATTCTTTCAAACATTTAAAAAAAATAAAATGTTTAAATTATTTCAGAAATAAAGAAGGGGGAAATTCCAAACTTGTTTTATGAGTCAGAATTCTGATACCAAAACTACAAAACCCAGGAATGCAAAACTGATTTCAGCTTAAAGAGCTATCACCATTCTAATCTGTGATTCTAATGAATTTGGCTATCTTAGATACTTTATACACGTGGAATCACACAGTTTGTCCTTCTGTGACTGATTTCCTTTACTTAGCATTAATGTCCTCTAGGTTCATCCATGTTGCATATTGCAGGGCTTTCTGTTTTTAAAGCTGAATAATACTCCGTTGCATGAATATACCACATTTTCTTTATCTATTCATCTGCCAATAGACATTAACCTTATTCCCACATTTTGATTAGTGTAAATAATGCTGCAATGAGCCTGAGAATCAGAGAATCATCCCAATTTCAATCCTTTCAGATAAATAACCTGAAGTGAGATTGCCAGATCATATAGTAGTTCTACTTTCTTAATTTTTTTGAGGAGCCACCGTACTGCTTTCCATAGAGGCTGCACAGTTTTACATTCCCAGAAACACTGTACAAGTGTTCCAATTTCTCCCCATTGTTAACATACTCATTATCTTTTTTTGTTTGTCTGTTGTATTTTTCATGTTTTGCCAAGTTGGCCAGACTGGTCTCGAGCTCCTAGCCCGAAGTGATCAACCCACCTCGCCCCCCAGAGTGCCAGGACCACAGGCGTGAGCCACCACGTCCAGCCCCCACATTGCTTCTGGCCTCCGTGGAAGACCTCCCAGACGGAGGGGCCGGGCAGAGGCGCTCCTCACTTCTTCCCAGACACGGGGCGGCCAGGCAGAGGCGCTCCTCACTTCCCAGACGGGGCGGCCAGGCAGAGGCGCTCCTCACTTCCCAGACGGTGGGTGGCCGGGCAGAGGCGCTCCTCACTTCCCAGACGGTGGGTGGCTGGGCAGAGGCGCTCCTCACTTCCCAGACGGGGCGGCCGGGCAGAGGCGCTCCTCACTTCCTAGACGGGGCGGCCGGGCAAAGGCGCTCCTCACTTCTTCCCGGATGGGGCGGCCGGGCAGAGACCCTCCTCACTTCTTCCCGGATGGGGCGGCCGGGCAGAGGCGCTCCTCACTTCTTCCCGGACCGGGCGCCCGGGCAGAGGCGCTCCTCACCTCCCAGATGATAGGTGGCGGGCAGAGGCGCTCCTCACTTCCCAGACGATGGGTGGCTGGGCAGAGGCCCTCCTCACTTCCCAGACGATGGGTGGCCGGGCAGAAGCGCTCCTCACTTCCCAGACGGGGCGGCCGGGCAGAGGCACTCCTCACTTCCCAGACGGGGTGGCCGGGCAGAGGCGCTCCTCACTTCCCAGATAGTGGGTGGCCGGGCAGAGGCACTCCTCACTTCCCAGACGGTGGGTGGCCGGGCAGAGGTGCTCCTCACTTCCCAGACGGGGTGGCCGGGCAGAGGCGCTCCTCACTTCCCAGACGATGGGTGGCTGGGCAGAGGCGCTCCTCACTTCCCAGACGATGGGTGGCCGGGCAGAGGCGCTCCTCACTTCCCAGATGATGGGTGGCTGGGCAGAGGCACTCCTCACTTCCCAGACGGTGGGTGGCCGGGCAGAGGCTCTTTTCTTTAATAAGATCCATTCTAACAGGCTTGAGGCAATATCTCTGTGGTTTTGATTTGCATTTCCCTGATGATTAGTGATGCTGAGCATTTTTTTCATGTACCTGTTGGTCATTTGGATATTTCATTTGGAGAAATATCTATTGCTGATTAAAAAAAGAAAAAACTCTCAGCAAGCTAGAAAAAGAAATTTTCTCGAAGTGATGGAAAGCATCCACAACAAAACATATAAACAATATTATATTTAATGGTGAAAGCGTAAATGTTTAAACCACATAGATTAGGACAAGAAAAGGATGTGTGTGTTCGTCACCTCTATTCAACATTGTACTGGTGATTCCAGATTTTGAGTATAAATATTTAGGGGACAACTGTTGTCACTGAAGCCCAAATCTTGGTCATCCTCAGAAAAAAAAAAAAAAGTTGATTAGGTTGTATATAATCTAATTCTACTTGCTTTGGGCTTAATTTTAGAGAAATTCAATTAAGTTGCTTAATTTAAGCAACTTTTGCTTAAATTAAGCAACTTAATTGAATTTCTCTAAAATTACAGCTTGTATCAACTCTAGAATTTATTGGGCACCTCCTAGGACATAAACACTGGAATTTGGTGAGAGACATCAGGTAGGAAAGAGCCTGGCTCTGACATAAATTCAACACACAGAGGGGGACACATGTTATGAGACTGACCTGCCTTCTCCATCTCATAAAAGGGGTTCTTGTTGCTGGTAACACAGATTAAACTATTTCAATTACATTCAAGATAAAAGGATTAGCAATTGTATGTAAGATGAAAAAATCACCCCTCAGGAAGACAAAAGTCTCACAAAAGGATATTTAAACTAGCCAACACTTTGAAATTTAGGCAGAGATCGCGCTTTCTGGGTGAACTAAAGTAGCAAGAACAAAGTTGAGGCTCCAATTCTAGGAAAAAGGGGCCCTAATAAGGTTTACGATCCAGAAACTCAAGAAATCCAGACAGAAGGATGCAGTCTCCGCATTCAAGGCAGTAGCAATACCTGGATTACTAAGCCAATCCCCAAAGCAGGAACTCATAAACACTTGCCCACCAGAAGATTTAGGTTATTACAAGGTAGAATGTGATAGAGAAAACGAGCATGGGACTGGAAACAAAAGGAGGAAGCCCCATGATTACAACTAGAATATAACTGTCAGAGATGGTGCGGAAACAAGACTGAAGAGAGAACTCCTTAAACCCCACGTGCCTTACGTCAGGACTGATCCTGGACACAGGCTGGAAAGCATAGCCTGCAAGTGCTGAGGGAGGAGGCGTGGGCTCAGCTGTGAGAAGGAGAAGGACATACAGCTGAAAAGCAGATACGGGTCTTGAAATCACGCAGAGGGTTTGGGCCTTTGTTGCTCTCTGCCAGCAGCTGCCAGTAGTTCTCACACTCTGGCTGGCATCAAAATCACCTGTGGCAGTGGTGGGGAGGGGGAGAGTGTTGTAAAACCACAAGTGACCAGGCAGAAAACACCTGTATGTTTTCCAATTCAGTAAGTACAGAAATCTTAATTGGAACAAGGGGGAGGTCAGACATTGATAGTGCTGTGGACTGCTCCAGGGACATAAGCATGATCTTTAGAGAAGTGGCTCTAACCAGTTGAGGGCAACCACTGGACAGAGAGAGGTCCAGACCAACCGTACACAGAGACATCATGCAATTACACTTTAGCAACCTCTCCAAATAACATGTCTCTTAGTGAAACTTGGGAGGTTGAAAATTAAAAACATAAAATCCAGTGGCATTTATGTATCCTAGGCACTTACATTTGTCTGGTTCTTCCACCTTGCCTTTGCTTGGTTAGAATTTTGGGTAGATAAGAGGTGGATTTACATGTGCTGGTGTGAGAACTTTGATACACTCATTTAGACATTGACCTACTATCTTGATGTTTGAAAGCTACAACCCAAAGAAATTTGTCTTTTTACATAAAACAAAGTCAGCCCTTGCCTTCCTTATAGATTACATCTTCCACTAGCAGTAATAAAAAAGTAACAATATGCATAAGTCAAAGTATCTTCTTAGATCCTCTGTAGTGTTTTATTATTTAGTTGTGTGAATTAAAGTAACTCTCAAAATTTCAAGGATGCCTGAGAAGCAATTCATGTTCAAAGGCTGCCCTCTTGTGACAATGTGTTGTATGTTTTACTGTAAAAGTAATCTTATTTCACCTTATAACCTCTACAATCCAATTCATAACAGCATAAAAAGGAAATAAAACCTTACATAATTTTGAATTTTAGAAAGTACCTTGTTTATATGGCTCCTTTAGAGAATGAATCGTCAATTTGGTAAATATTCCAGTGAGTTGAAGGTTTGAATCCATCTCACTTAACTAGCTTGATGGATGTATTTCTAAACCTATACAACCCACTCCTCTGCTTTTAAAAAATTAAAGTTAGCTGTAGATTGAGATGTCAGTGACACAGTTTATAGAACATAACTTAGATTGTCATCTACATTACTGTAACTACAAATACCACCCTCAGATTGAAGAATCAGTTTTATCAGTAAACATCTCTAATTGAACTACAAATGGTGTATGTCTTCTGGCTTTTACAAGCTCTTGGTCTAACGCAGGGGACATATGATGTAAAAATTACAAAACAAGGCCACGCGCGGTGGCTCACGCCTGTAATCCCAGCACCTTGGGAGGCCGAGGCGGGTGGATCACAAGGTCAGGAGATCGAGACCATCCTGGCTAACACGGTGAAACCCATCTCTACTAAAAATACAAAAATTAGCTGGGTGTGGTGGCGGCGCCTGTAGTCCCAGCTACTCAGAAGGCGGAGGCAGGAGAATCGCTTGAACCCAAGACGCGGAGGTTGCAGTGAGCTGAGATTGCACCACTGCACTCCAGCCTGGTGGCAGAACAAGATTCCATCTCAAAAATAAATAAATAAATAAATAAATAAATATAAAATAACAGTGACTATAATGTTTTGTGATGTTAAACTTTGAGAGCTTTTTTTTTCTTTCTTTGCCCAAGTCCCTTTCCCAGTTCCAGGAGCAGTTATTCTAAGCTCATTGACGTAAAGGAATAGAAAGAAAAGGTTTGGTGGAAAAAATAATAACCTGCTATCATTTCTGTCTTTTGTTTTTTAAAAGCTTGAGCATTTGGGAGAATTTGGAAAGATTGTGGAGTAAGTGCAAAGAAGGAATTCGCTAACAAAAATTATATAGGGTAAAATGAGTTTTTTCCAGGTTAGAAAATACTCACTCCCTACACTCCTACCTTCCTTTCCCATAGTTAAGAAGAGGAAAAAGCAAAGGCCTCTTGGTAGCAGTGGTGACTTAGGCAGTTTCTTAGAAATATTCTAGAAGGCATAGTCATCTTTAAAAAAAATAGCTACAAGGATATGTCTAAGCAGAAGGGACCATGGGCCAAATTACGAGTAGATTTTTGCATTCCAGATATGGTAAAGAAGAAGCAGGAAGCCGGTGGGCCTAAACAGGCCACACAGAAATGGACAAGGAATAGGCCAGCAGCAGCTTGTGGGGACAAGATGTCAAGCCCCAAATGTTAAACCCACCATCCATCCTCCAAATTCTGGCTCTGTTTAACAAGGCTGTGGTCTGGCACTAGGTGCCACCTCAGTGACTAAAGCATAATTCCCCGTCTCCTGGGAGTGTTGACAGCTGACTCCTGGCAACAACACTCACAGCACAGTAAAGTTCCTTCACCCAAGTTCATGTCCCTTCTCAAGGCATCCCACATCCGAGAACTGCTCGGTACAGAAATATAATGGCCTGGCTTGCTTGCTCCAATTTGAGGTCATTAGGTAAACTCACCAAGATCCCTGTAGAGCGGGCTGCGGCCATGATAGTGATTGCATTCCAGCCAGCTTCCTGCTCTGCCCAATCCTATTGCTTTCACTCTTCGCAGGTGTTGGGAATATCCATTTCAACTTCCTTGCATGCAAATCTCCAACTCCGAGTCGGTTTCCTAGGACACCTGACTGGTGACATCTCTATCACTATCACAGTACTTAGAGGGGGGGATCTTGAAACGATTTAAGGCTAACTGCCCTAAGAGCACAGACAGATGGTGGCTTAAAATAGAATTTAAGTGGGTTTAAAAAAAACATGAAAACAGTTGACATTGCACGCTCATATGAGCTTATGGATCAAACCATGCATATGATTTCTAAGATCCCTTGTGCAGTATATATTTGCACTGTTTATAAATGACATCCCCTTGAATTGAATTCAGTGCAATTCAAAACAGTAATTTGTGGGGAAAATTAGGTATGCAGATAAGCTAGACTCTACAGAGGCTCACATCATTTGGAGAATAATAGTGAACTGGCTGGTCTATGAGGGAAGAAAACAGTGAATATAGACTACTAGTGAACAAGGATATTTTCCCATATATATTCAAATTAAGGTGAATTTCTTTACAGAATTATGCCTCAGAAAAAGTATTTCCCTATATATGAATCCTCACACGTTTTCCTACGATGAATGCTTTTGTGATTATTTTGAATAACGAAGTAATATTTAAGGAAACTCTCTTGCCCTGAATGTACTTTATGTCAATTGATGTTGCATATAGAGATCATCAGAGTCAAGCTACAAGAAAAGGAGGAACATTACTTAGCAAAGACTTAGAGAATTAGTCCTAATAGTGTGAAATCACAATTTCAAGTGAGGGAATAAATGCAGCTTTTAATGATTACTTAAATGAAGTTTAACTGTAGCAGGATCTACAAGAAATTGGCAACCTTTGGCTCCGGTAACAGAAACTCAGGATATACGCCTTTCAGGGCTTTTGGATTCTGCATCATATTGAGAGAGACTCCTTTAAACAAGCAATAGGAAACTTCCTGTGACAACATAATAAATTCAAAAAGTTCTGTAACTCAGACAATGTAGATAGAAGTGAGGACTTTGGCCTAGACAGCCCTGTTCACTCTAAAGATGGATTAAACAATGAAAAAGATATTGATATCAAAAATTCAATCGGGAATTTGATTAAAGCATTTCATTAAATGTGATAATTTCTTAGTATATTATCTCACATATGCAATATTCATCTGTAACAAATTAAATACAAGTAAACATTTGACTATATTATCTGCAGCATAATTTACATATCAATTTACATATTCAGTTTTGCTCACGTGAAAACTTGGATCTTCTCAAGAAGAAAATTTGTGAAATCTTTAATTCCTCATCCCCAGAAATGTAAATAAGTCAATATAAATACTGTAAGTCAGTGATTTGTTCCTAGGAAGACAGTAAAAATTTTACAAAAATGCTTTAGAGCCCTTCTCATTGTAAGCCTTGAAAACAGAGAAAGGCTCTCTGATGGAAAAAGACACACCTTAGGGAGGAGGACATTGCAATGGGAACATGCCTGACAAAAGAAACTATGTAGATTCAAATGGTGAAGGAAGACAAGGTCTTTAAAAGAAAAACGATCAACCTGGAAGCATGGGGGAGTAGAAACAAATAAAGGAAAAATGAAGAGGCTCATGTAATTGTTTCGATATAGTTATCTTCAACTATACAGATCAACAACAAGGTCGATGTCAGATGAAGGTTGGGCAGGTGGTTGCTGGATAGATGTCCTCACAGAAGTGTATTTTGTGTAAGGTTGCTATGGCCTTTGTGCAAGGTTGTGGTTTTTGTGATATTTTGTGATCGTTTTTGTTATCAGGCCTAGAAGCATGAGAACCCTCTCTTCAAGGCCTTCTCTGAATCTATTTGTCCAGGTTTTTTCTTTTCCTTTTAAACATTAGTGACAGTTTTGATTCTGATAACTTTCATATCATGATCCCTAATTTCAAAAAAAAATTAAACATGTAATTTGTTAGTGATGTATTTGATAGGCTTGGATTTGTGAGTCACCTCTACTATCTATAGTGGTAGATATATCTGAGCCTGCTTACACCAGACTTCCATCAGATTTTCTCTTCAGTGGAATTGGAAGAGGGGGTTTTGGAGAAGGGGATGAAGGAATTGTGCTGCACCAGAGGTCCCCATCGAACACCACAGGGACTTTTCCTGTGCTCTTGCCAGGCCGTTGTATTAGGCTGATGCAAAAGCAATTTTGGTTTTGTCATCGAAAGTAATGAGACCATCTGACTTACAATGTCTGTGCCATGACCAGCTTCTAATAGCCTCCGAGGACCCCTCTGCCCTGACACATACTGTCCTGGAACCACGTCTGCCTTGTAAATCCTGAGGTAGCTGCCACCATGACCAATGCCTTCTCATCTTTACTCTACATGCAGGTAACAGTTATAATTACATCTCTGTGTATTCACAGAACAATTAGTACATCTAGGACTTCTACAAAATTTCCCATGCTGATTTTGGTGTTCTGGTGTCCTGGCAGCTCTAGCCATGAAGGGATGATGCTTTATGGCATTTCTGTTGAGTTTTTGGCTTTTCCTCAGAAACTGATTCCAATTTTCCCCCATATGTTTGTCAATTTGTTTGAACTTATTTATTCCAAAACCATTATTTTTTGTCTATTATTTAATAGGGAGGGGGGCGAGGGATAAAAGATTACAAAGAGGGTGCATACAGCAGGAGGTGTACAGCCACCCTGGGATATGATTCCAAACATCCACGGAGAGGAGAGGCTGCTATTACTCCCAATATCGCAGGGGGTGTACATCCATTCTGTGACATTGTTCTTAATATTCCAAGGCAGAGAGGTTGATATTACTCCCAATATCACAGAAAGTGTACAAACCCGTGTGATATTGTTCCTATTATCCAAAAGAAGACAAGATGATATTACCCCCCATATCGCAGGAGGTGGACACCCACTCTGTGATATTTTTCGTAATATGCAGGGCGCGAGAGGCAGGGGGGCGAGGCGCCCCCCGCGAGGCGGGGACTGAGAGCCAGCCCCTCTGCCCCCCTGGCTCTTAGGACCCGCGGTGGACTCACAGCCTGTTTACCATATTGTGACTAATATCATCTCCCCCTCTGGAAATTGTCAACTATTGCACAGACAGGTGTTCACTGGCTTTGTACAGAGGACGTACACCCGTCTGTATTCGAGTAATATCATCCTCTTCCTCCCTGAAGATTAAGAATAGTATCACAAGGGTGTTTCTACTCCCTGCGATATTGGGTGTCACGTCCTCCTCTCCCACGTTGCAATTAGAAGTAATTTCAGTGGGGGCGTGTCCACCTTCTGTGATATTTACAGTAATATCAGCCCCTTCCATCAAGGATCATGGGAACCATATCCCTGGGGGGTGTACACTTTCTGCGATACATGTAGTCATATCACCCCCTCCGCCTTGGAATATCATTAAGGACCATCTCACACGGGCTTGTACACTTCCTGTGATATTGGGGGTAATATCAACCTCTCGGACTCTGAATATTAGGAGGAATATCACAGGGTGGATGTGCACCTCCTGCCCTATTATGGGGAATAATATCTATTATGGGGAGTAACATCATGCTCTCCCTTTCAGGATATTAATAACAATATCACAGAGTGGGTGAACACAGCCTGCGATGCTGGAATAATTATCATCCTCTCCACCTCGGGATACTAGGAACAATATCACAGAAGGGCTTTACACTCCCTGCGATATTGGGAGTAACGTCGTACGCTTCTTCCGTGAATGTTAGGAGCAATATCACCGGGTGGCTGTACATTCATTGCTATGTTGCAGTCATGTCATACTCTACCCGCTGGATATTAGGATCAGTGTCACAGGGTGAGTGTACACCTACTGCGATATTAAAACTAATATCATGCTGTCCATCCCTGGATATTAGGAACAATATCACAGGCAGGTGTACACCTCCTGCGGTATTAGGAGTCATAATATTGTGAATTATTAAACATCAGTCTCATTAATAACTATCAATGGTAATATTAATTCATAGTATAACGTTATTAATCATTAATGATTATTTTAAAGAGAGGATTATGCATGATTAGAATTATTACTATTAATGTCATTTTTAATATTAGTTATTAATCTTAATATTTATCATTGTTTTATTACCAACAACGGGAATAAAATCACCCTGTGATATTTTTCTTCATATTATAGGGAGATATTGCTTCTAATATCACAGTGGGTGTACCCCTTGTGTGTATACTCTGTGACAGTGTTCTTTATATCCTAAGGAGGTATTACTCCTAATGTCACAGTGGGTGTTCACCCTGTGTTATCATTCTTATTTGACCTGATTGCCTTTTTTAACCCACACTACAAAAGGAATGGAACAGATAAAAAGATATGGAGATTGGACCGTGCTGCTGTGTGGCCGCTGCAGGACACCTTTAATATCCCTGTTTCTCAGGCTGTCGACGAAGGTGTTCAGCATGGGGGTGACCACCGTGTACATAACTGAGGCCACTGCAACCTTTCTGGGAGAAGAGGACACATCTGAACTGAGGTACCCTCCAACGCCTCTTCCATAAACTCAGCAAACAACTGACAGGGGAGACCCACAGGTGGAGAAGGCTTTATACTTCCCACCTGACGATGAAAGCCTCAGAATGGAGGAAACCATTTTATAGTAAGAGGAAAGGGTCCCCGAGATGGGAAGGAACCCAAATACGGCAGCAGGAAAATACATGATTATGTTATTGGTGAAGGTGTCACAACATGCAAGATGGGGGAGTTGAGAAGGGTCACAGAAAAAATTAGGAATTTCCGCACCCTTGAAGCAGGTCGTTAGCAAGGCAATCAAGTTGTGCAGCTGGGAGTCTAAAAGACTGAGAAGAAAAAAAAAAAAAAAAAAGACAACCAAACTAGGAAGCCACAGAAACACGGGTTCATGATGGCCGAATGATACAGAGGGTGACAGATGGCTACAAACCGGTCCTAGGCCATCACACTCAGGAGCGTTTCTCTCTTCCATGCCTCGAAAAATGGCAAACAGAGACATCTGAGTCAGGCAGCCTGCCTAGGAGATGACTCTGCTGTGAGATTGGATGTCCACAATCATCTCGGGGACCGTGGTGGTGGTGAAACCCATGTCAGGCGAGGACGGGTTGGAGAGGAAGAAGTACATGGGGGTGTGGAGGTGGGAGTCAGGGCTGATGGCCAGGATGCTGAGCAGGTTCCTCAGGACCATGACCTGGCACATGGACAGGAACAGCCCGGCGAGGATCGGCTGCAGTTCTGGATCCCCTGAGAGTTCTAGGAGGAGGCATCTAGAGACATCGGTTAGATTCTGTGGGTCTGCATGGTTTGGACACCTTTTGCCTAGAAAAGGGAGTTGAAAAATGGGAAACAAGTAAACCAACACCCGGCATTGTGTCTGCATTTTGGATAGAAGCAATTCACAAGTAATGTTTTCAGATTTCAGAGCAATCCACGCTCAGCAATATTTTGCAGTTCTGACAAACTCACTTGTCTTCTAATGCTTTCATCATTGATTTCTGTGTTCTTCACTTCTTGCTGTACATGCCTGCCTTAGAGAAACTAGATTCAAGAATGTTCCAAGAACCAGATCATCATACATAACAAATGCGTAACTGCTAGAAAATACAGCCTATCTCGTCCGAAGAAAAATACGTAACAAAGCCGTTCTCTTCACTTGAAGAAAAAGATTATCCTAATTAAAGGAAATTAAGAACTCAAATATTTTATTTTATTCTACTAGATTGATACAAATTCCCTTGATTTAGAACATTTATAAACACTGTATAGCAGCTGAGACCGGGCGGGGCGCGGTGGCTCACGCCTGTAATCCCAGCAGTTTGGGAGGCTGAGGCGGGCGGATCACCTGAGGTCAGGAGTTCGAGACCAGCCTCAACATGGGGAAACCCCGTCTCTACTAAAAATACAAAATTAGCCGAGCGTAGTGGTGCATGCCTGTAATCTCAGCTACTCAGGAGGCTGAGGCAGGAGAATTGCTTGAACCTGGGAGGCGGAGGTTGCGGTGAGCTGAGATGGAGCCATTGCACTCCAGCCTGGGCAACAAGAGCTGAGACCATGTCAGCTGGAAATGAAATGAAAGTTGATAGTTCATAAGCAGAAAATAGCTCCACATGCCGGTTAGGTCCTAGTGATTTCATCGTTCCGTTTTCTGACTTTTCACCTTCAGCAGGAGAGTAATTGCTTCCTCAAATCGGTGGGTCTTCTTTGAAAATTCACGTCAGCTACAACTCCTGTCCTTAGCTTAGGTGGACTTAGAGTTTTCATCAGAAAGTTCGGCCGGACGCGGTGGCTCATGCCTGTAATCCCAGCACTTTGGAAGGCCGAGGAGGGCGGATCACGGGGTCAGGAGATCAAGACCATCCTGGCCAACATGGTGAAACCCCGCCTCGACTAAAAATACAAAAACTTCTCCCGGTATGGCGGCGGGCGCCTGTAGCCCCAACTACTCGGGAAGCTGAGGCAGGAGAATGGCTTGAACCTGGGAGGCAGAGGCTACGGTGAGCCGAGATCACACCACTGCACTCCAGCCTGGGCAACGGGAACAAAACTCCGTCTCAAAACACAAAAAACAAAAAGAATCAAGTAAGTCGAAGTCACACTGATGACAGCCAATTGTTGTGAACCAAGGAAGTGTCAATTCAAAATTTAACATAGATTTTGACTTTTGCTACCTCTTCTGTGCCAAGCAAGATACAGGCTCTGGGGAATCAGAAACAAAAGAGACTCACTTGTTCCTCTCACAATACTCAGTACTTACTGAGATAAGGACAAAAGAAAATGTCCTGTCTGGAATGCAGGGAAACCGGAACTTCAGGTCAGGGGATATTTCCGTTGAACTGTATGGAGTTGAAGCTTAAAATAGTAACGAATGTATGGGAGATTCACTTTGCCTTGACTTTCCGCATCCATCACAGAGAGATCACGCAGCGGGCACCCACGATCGGTTTCATCATCACTCGCTTCCATTAGATCACCTAGAAATCAGCTCAGATGAGAGTGCTGAGTCTCAGAGGATGGACATCTCACCGCCTGCCATACAGAGAAGTAGAAAGGGTGGTATTCCAAATTCATGGCCAGACTCTAAGTCCCGGGTACTCTACTTCATGGTCTTCCAACTCTCAAAAAGTTGTGGTTTGGGTTTTGTTTTTGTTTTTGCTTTTTTGAGACGGAGTCTCGTTCTGTGGCCCAGGCTGGAGTGCAGTGGAGTGATCTCGGCTCACTGCAGCCTCCGCATCCCAGGTTCAAGCTATTCTCCTGCCTCAGCCTGCCGAGCAGCTGAGAGGACAGGCGCCCGCAACTACGCCTGGCTCCTTTTTTTCTATTTTTAGTAGAGACGGGGTTTCCCCGTATTGTCCAGGCTGGTCTCGAACACCTGACCTTGTGATTCGCCTGCCTCAGCCTCCCAAAGTGCTGGGATTACAGGCGTGAGTCACTGCGCCCAGCTTCCAAAAGTTGTCAGCAGAGCTCAGAGGTCTTAACCACGGGCACGTCTGAGGAGCATTTTTTGAAACGCTTTCCAGCTTCCTCAGTAGGAATGGAAGCCAAACTCCGAATTGATGACTCCTTTGAGGCAGTTGAGAGCTGTAAGGAGAGCCAGGAACAGGGGCAAGGGAGAGATGCGTCCCGAATGATCCTGTGCCCATTCTTTCTGGAACCTTTGATGTGATCTCAGCTGCCCTTTCTCTACTTGACACAGTGATTTTGGCACCCACTGGTCTAGCTGTGGTCTACAAGGAACCCCCAAAGGGAAGCGCACAGTGAGCAGGGGCATCGGCCTGAGTGACAAGGATTTGAGAGGGCAGGTTGGACGAAGGGAGAGGATTGGCCAAATGCCATGTGTCCGGACTTAGACTGCCTGGTTCAAATTGGACTTCACCCTTTTTGACTTCATGATCTGGTACAAGTCCTATGAAAATGCGTTGCTCCTTCTCTAGTCCGTAAAATCATCATGAAATGTGCACTCGTAACTGGGAAACTACGCAGATGAAATGAAACAAGCTGCATAGAGCACAGAGCTCAGAGCCTGGCCTTTAGGAAGCCCTCAGTAAGGGTTCATGATGCCCTGGTGTCTGTCTTCATCCTCTTTATCCTCATCATCACCTTCATCATCTTTGTTGTTCTTAGGGAATAGTTTAGAGGGACTCATTCCCTGCTATCTTGGGTGAGGTGTCTATGAAAAGGACAACTCAGTGGGGGAGGAAGGCAAAAGTTTGAATAAGATTTCTGAGGCCCCCTCACCACAAGCAAGAACAGAAACTCCACAGTCTGCTGAGCTGACAGGTTGCAGCTTGGTCTCCTCCCATCTGCCCACCGCACTGTCCTGTTTGTCCTGGGGATGAGGAAACAAAGCAAGGCTCCCGAACATCCCTCAGCTGAACTGCCCTTCCCCCCTGCCAGGCCATGACCACGGAGAACAGGTCCACTGTCCTCCCTGCGTGGTGCACGATGGAGGCTCAGACTCCGTCCTCAAGGCTGGCAAGAAGACAGGGTGAGACATGAGCCTCCTGATACAGGTGACGGGTGTGGAGCCCCCAGGACTGGAACCTCAGACTGCAGGGCTGGAGGCACAGACTGAGTATTGACTATTCTATGGCCTGGGGGGCTCAAGGCACAGAGCTCCTCATTAGCCAAAGTCACCCAAGCTCCCCAATCTCTAAAGATTTCCTCATAAGACTGCAGGAAGAAGAAGAGAAAAGGGAGTGTCCGTAGAAGCTTTGGGGCTCTTCCTGTAATCAGGAGGAAGCTTGCGTGTATTCTTCGCTTCTTTCTTTTCTTTCTAAAGATCCAACTGCTTTCATTTTCATCTTTTATTATGGGAAAATATACCACGTATCAATACTAAAAGTTGTAAATAGATATGATTTCATCTAGAATGGCCGGTATAAACATTGACAATTTCCACTATTTTTCAGTTGACAGTTGAATGACATTCAGTACATTCACATTGTTTAGCAACCATCACCGCCGTCATCTCCAGAACAGTTTTATCTTTCAAAATGGAAATGGCACCCATTCACCAAACTCTCCATTCCTCTCTCTCGCCCACCCCGGGGGCCACCATTCTGATTTGCAACTCTATGAGTTTAACTACTCTAGGCACTTGATAGAAGTGGAATCATACCGTGTTGAATTTGTTTTTCTGTTTTCTTTTTTTTTTTTTTTTTTTTTTTTTTTTTTTGAGACAGAGTCTTTCTCTGTCGCCCAAGCTGGAGTGCAGTGGCGTGGTCTCGGCTCACTGCAACCTCCACATCGTGGGTTCGAGCGATTCTTGTGCCCCAATCTCCCGAGTAGCTGGGATTACAAGCGTGCGCACCCATGCCCAGCTAATTTTTGTATTTTTAACAGAGACGAGCTTTCAGCATATTGGCCAGGCTGCTCTCGAACTCCTGACCTTAAGGGATCCGCCTGCCTCAGCCTCCCAAAGCGCTGGGGTTACAGGTGTGAGCCACTGAGCCTGGTCGTGTTTATCCTTTTGGGATTTCTTTATTTCACTGATGATAATGTCTTCAAGGTTCATCCATGTTGCAGCCTGTGTCAGAAGTGCCTGTCTGGTTTTGTTTTTTGGTTTTGTTTCATTTTGTTTTGTTTTGTGTTTACATGGAGTCTCACTGTCGCACAGGCTGGAGTGCAGTGGCACAATCTGGGCTCACTGCAACCTCCGCTTCCCGGGTTCAAGCGATTCTTGTGCCTCAGCCTCCCGAGTAGCTGGGACTATAGGCACACGCCACCACGCTGAGCTAATTTTTTGCATTGTCTTTTTTTTTTTTTGAGACGGAGTCTTGCTCTGTCTCCCAGGCTGGAGTGCAGTGGCACGATCTTGGCTCACTGCAAGCTCCGCCTCCCAGGTTCACGCCATTCTCCTGCCTCAGCAGGAGAAAATATCACAGGTCGAGAGTTGAAGACCAGCCTGACCGGTATGGAGAAACAATGTCTCTACTAAAAATACAAAAAAAAAAAAGAAAACTGAACGGGGCGTGGTAGCACATGCCTGTAATCCCAGCTACTCGGAAGGCTGAGACAGGAGAATTGCCTGAATACGGGAGGCAGAGGTTGCAGTGAGCCGAGATCGTGCCATCGCACTCCAGCCTGGGCAACAAGAGTGAAACTCTGTCTCAAAAAAAAGAAAAGAAAGAAAGAAAAAGAAAAGAAGAAAAAAAAGAAAATATTACTCCCATTATCGCAGCGGGTGTTCAGCCCTGATGATATTGTTTTCTAATATCCAGGGAAGGAGAGTATGATATTACTCCCAGTATCGCAGGGGGTGTACACCTTTTTGTGATATTGTGTCTGATATCCAAGGAAACAGAGGATGACATTACTCCCAATATCGCAGAGGGTGGACACCACCCTGGGATATGGTTCCGAATATCCCAACGGGGAGAGGGTGATATTACTCCCCATATCAACCCTGGAGGGTTATCTTCCGCCCCTACTCTTGGCCACCGCTTAGCCAGAGCTGGTCTTCTCTCTTGGCCCGGCTCAGTGAAGAAAAGTCTCCATTCCTGCTCTCGGGGGACGGTGAGGGTCATAGTGACTCCTGTTCCGGGTAGCTTTAGCAGCAAAGAGCCGTGCTCTGTCAAAGAGACAGTGGCTCTCAGCTTGTTAAGCAAGTCCCTCCCCAACAAGGGCAAGGGACAGTCAGGCATGGACAAAAACTGCTGAGTCACTGTATGTCCTCCTACAGTGCAAGTCCCAGGCAAGCAGAAAGCTTGCTTTGCTGAAACCCCCGTGGCTCCGATGATGTCAATAGTCTTTCTGGAGAAGGGGGCGACCGGGGCGGTTACTAGCGAATGTCCAGCACCAGTATCTACGAGAAAATCAACGCCTCTACCCCCGACTGTCATTCTGACCATAGGCTCTTTGGGGACACTTGAGCCCGCTCTCCCTCAGTCCAAGAACCCTTCTGCCAGGTTGAGCAGGGCCCCTTCCTCCTTGTCCAGGGCCTCCTGCTCTGAGTCACCTTGTTTTCTTTTAAGCTGAGGGCATTTGTTCTTCCAATGTCTTATTTCTTTACAATAAGCACACTGGTTACGCTGCCAACTCTGACAGCCAAGCTGAGTTTCTTTCCCAGGGCCCCCCTTCCCTTGCCTCTTTGGGGGGACTCCTCTGATTCCTGCAGCTAACAGGCAGGTCGGCGTCTCGCCGGGCCTGACGTTCATTCTCTGTGCGGTGTTCCTTATGGCTTACTGCATCCCTGTTTACAAACACCTGCTTAGCTCTTTCTAATAGTTGTGATGTATTCGTCCCTGCAAGCCCAGCCTGTTTCTGCAGTTTTCTTCTCATGTCTTCTGCGTTTTGACGGACTCAAGCCATGTGAAGCATGTGCTGATTTTCAGGGCTATCGGGATCAAAGGGAGTATACATAGGATAGGCCTCATACAATCTCTCATAGAATTGTGCTGGACTTTCTTCTTTTCCCCGAATGACCTCAGAGACCTTGTTAAGGTTTTTGGCCTTCTGAGCTCCCCTCTTGAATGCTTCCAAGAGAGCTTCCCTGTCTCAGTTTAGCCTTTGCATATCCTCTCTTTCATTTGGGTCCCACTGGGGGCCGGTTCCTGGTAACTGGGTCCTTCCATACTCTTGGGGGTTTTGATAATCAGCTGGTGCATGTTCCTCTAGCCACTTAGTTGCTGCTAGGAGCACTGTCCGCCTTTCATCTCTGTGAAAGAGGAACATGAGCAACCAGTGGCAATCAGCCCAGGTGGGGTTGTGGGTCTGGATAATAGTTGGGAGCAAATCAATTCGAGCTTGTGGCTTTTCGGTATAGGACGGGGTATGGTTTTTCCAGTTGAGAAGGTCGGCACAGGTGAAGGGCTGGTAGAGAAAAACATGCCTCTCCACCACGTGACCATCCTCATCTATCCCAGTATACCGCTGCTCTGTCAGGGGCATTTGTATCCCCGTTTTGGGTCGTCAACAAGCTGCCAAGGGAGGGGTTTCTCCCGAGGCCTCACCTCCTCTCTTGTCTCCTCTGGGTGGCCTAGGGATACACTTGTCTTGCGGAGGCGCAAGCACTGTGGGCTCAAGAGTGGGGAGCCTCTTTCCCTGGTAAGGGGAGGGCACCACTGGGATCACTGGTGCCATCTCCTGCAATGGATCTTCTGACGTTGGGTCGAACAGAACTTGAGGAGTTGATTTCCCTGGGCGGGTGGAGCGGGATCCTTCCTTAGCTGTCTGTCCCTTGGCTACTAGTATTGCTGCTGCCTGCCCTCTTAGCCACTGTGGGGGGTCTAGCGCCAGCTGTCACCAAGTGTCTATGTATGGGAAGCGGTCTAGGTATCCTTTCCCAGTTACCTTGTGCCACACTTGAGAAACAAGGGACCTGTCCAGGCTTACTTCTGACGGCCAACCCACTTCTAATGTTGGGCAATCTATTTCCCACAAAGTTTGAAGTTCCCCAGTGGTCTGCTGGTTAGGAGTCGGCGCTCTCACCGCCGCGGCCCAGGTTCGATTCCCGGTCATGTGAACCAAAAAGTGGAGCAGGATGAGCCGCGGACAAAACCCCTCAGACGCCACATTCAAGAAGGTTCCTTTTAATCGGCCAGGGGCGTCAGCAGACTCGCATCTTAAGAGCCGAGCGCCCCGAAGGAAGACAGACTTCCTAGGCCTTTTCTCAGGGCTTAAAACTCTAAGAGGTTCCACGTGAAAGGGTCCTGATGGATTCAGAGCACATGTACTTAGAGTGGGGGGAGGGGTTCATCTTTTCACCTCAGGCCGGCTCATCAGTGGCAGCGGCTGGTCTTGCCACTGACTTCAATCCTCTTGGTTTTCAACTTTTACTTCCTCCTCCTCTTCAGAGACAGGAGACAGAAAGAGAAATGCCTTCTCTCCTCAGGGCCACAGGATGATATGACTCCCAATAATACTGTGAGGAAGGTCGCAATATTACTTATCACAATTAATAATATCAATTATTAATTGATATTAATAATGATCAATATTAATAACTGATCGTATAATTTTTAAAATCAATACTGATAATAATGATAATTAATATTCAAGAGTCATACTGAAGATAACAATAAATTATTAATATTAACTATTAATAACGCCTGATATTAATAACTGGGACTGATCATATTCAGTAGAACACAGTAATATTAGCTCCTAATAATTAATATTAATATTAATAACCCGAAAACTTTTTATTAGCAATTATTTCTTAACATTAATATTGGTAATTCATATTAATGTGAATCGCAAACGAGTAACAAGTAATACTAATATGACTCCTAATACCGCAGTGGGTGTACCCCCACCTGCGATAGTGTTCCCAATGTCCAGGGAGGGAGAGAGCATGGTATTACTTTCAATATCGCAATAGGTGTACACCCACCTGCCGATATTGATCCGAATATAACCTCCAGGGGGTGGAGTATGACGTTACTCCCAATAGAGCAGTGGGTGTACATCCACCCGGTGATATTGCTCTTAATATTCACGGAAGAAGAGAACGCTAATACTCCCAGTATCTCAGGAAGTGTACACCCCTTCGGTGATATTGTTCCTAATATCCGGGGAGGGGGGGGAAAGGGTGATATCACTCCCAATATCGCAAGCAGTGTACACCCACGCTGTGACATTGTTCCCAGTGGCCAGGAAGGGAGAGGACGCTGTGACTCCCGATACAGCAGGAGGTGTACAGCCACCCTGGGATATGATTCCAAACATCCACGGAGAGGAGAGGCTGCTATTACTCCCAAAATCGCAGGGGGTGTACATCCATTCTGTGATATTGTTCTTAATATTCCAAGGCAGAGAGGTTGATATTACTCCCAATATCAGAGAAAGTGTACAAACCCGGGTGATATTGTTCCTACTATCCAGAAGAAGACAAGATGATATTACCCCCCATATCGCAGGAGGTGTACACCCACTCTGTGATATTTTTCGTAATATGCAGGGCAGGAGAGGCAGGGGGGCGAGGCGCCCCCCGCGAGGCGGGGACTGAGTGCCAGCCCCTCTCGCCCCCCCTGGCTCGTAGGACCCCCGGTGGACTCACAGCCTGTTTACCATATTGTGACTAATATCATCTCCCCCTCTGGAAATTATCAACTATTGCATGTGCTACCACGCCCACTTTCTCAAACTGATGTGTTATCTACAAA
Organism: Nomascus leucogenys; assembly: GCF_006542625.1. Classification (NCBI taxonomy): domain Eukaryota; kingdom Metazoa; phylum Chordata; class Mammalia; order Primates; family Hylobatidae; genus Nomascus; species Nomascus leucogenys. Next base: position 35,601,489 of record NC_044389.1, read on the forward strand.
AAATGCACAGCTAACATCATACTTAATGGAGAAAGACTAAATCCACTCTTTATCTATATTGAATATTTTAATGGAGCTTCGAGTCAAGATAAAGGCAAGAAAATGAAATAAAATAAATCTACATTGAAAAGAAAGAAGTTAAACTTTTGGCATATGACATTACCTTACATCTAGAAAATCTTTAGGAATCTGCTAGAAAAAATATTGGAACAATAAACAAAGCAAGTTTTCAGGATAAAAGATCAATAAACAAAAAAATTACATAATTGCAATGAAAAATCCAAAATGAAATTAAGAAAACAATCGCACTTCAAATAACATCCAAAAGAATATAACTATTAGGAATAAATTTTAACAAAATAAGTGTAGAACTTGCATTATGGATACTATAAAGCATAGTGGAAAGAAATTTAAAAGATTTAAATAAATGCAGACATCTCATGTTCACAGATTCAAACACAGTATTGTTGTAGTGTCCATACTCCACTCCCCAAATAGATATACAGATTTAATGCAATCCCTATCAAAATCCCAACTGACTTCTTCCAGTAAATTGACAAACTAATTCTGAAATTCACAAAGATATTCAAGAAACCTAAAGATCGCCAAAAAAGTCTTAAAATAAAGAACAAAGTTGTACTTTGTGATGCCAAGGCAGGTAGATCACTTAAGCACAGAAGTTTAAGACCAGCCTGGGCAACATAAGGAGACTCTTGTCTTTATAATACTAATAATATATTAGCCAGGAGAGGTGGCACATGCCTGTGGTCCTAGCAACTCAGTAGGCTAATGTGACAGGATTGCTTGAGCCTGGGAGTTCAAGGCTGCAGTGAGCCATGATCACACCACTTTACTTCAGCCTGGGCAACAGAGTAAGATCCTGTCTTAAAATAATAATAATAATAATAATAATAATAACAAAGTTGGAAGATTTACACTTTCTGCTTTCAAAGCCAACTACAAATCTATGATAATCAAACAAGCCTGGTATAGGCATGCAAATAGACATATATACAAACAAAATAGATTTTAGAACCCAGAAACATACCCACATATTTATGGTTTTTGACAAAGTTGCCAAAACAATCCAATGAAAAAATTGAACAGTCTTGAACAAACACTTATTGAATAACAGATTGCCCACATACAGAAGAATAAAGTTTGACTTCTTGTCTCAAGCCATTTACAAAATTACTAAAAATAGATCAAAGGCTTAAATTTAAGAGGTAGAATCATAAAATTCCAAAAAGAACACACAGGAGATAATCTTCATTGCTTTGAATTTGGCAGTGGTTTCTTACATATGACATCAAAAGCATAGGCAATCAAATATGAAAAATATATAAATAGGTCTTTATCAAATTTAATACTTTTGTGCTTCAAAGGACAGCATCAAGAAAACAAAAACACAACCCACATAGTCTTAGAATCTATTTGCAAATGATATAACTCATGAAGTACTTGTATCAGAAATACAACTTACAACTTAATAATAAGAAAAAGAAATTAATTAAAAATGGGCAACGGATGTGAATAGAAATTTCTCCAAAAAAGAAAAAAAATTATAAGCAAAAACAAAATGTTCAACATCATTAGACACCAAGGAAACATAATCCACAATGAGATACTGACAGGGGCCAGCCCCTCCACACCTGTGGGTGTTTCTTGTCAGGTGGGCCAAGAGACTGAGAAAAGAAAGAGACAGAGAGACAAAGTACAGAGAAAGAAAAGTGGGCCCTGGGGACCGGCGCTCAGCATACAGAGGACCCGCACTGGCACTGGTCTCTGAGTTGCCTCAGTATTTTTTGATCATTATCTCTACTATCTTGAGAGGGGGATGTGGCAGGACAATAGGGTTATAGTTGGGAGAGGGTCAGCAGGAAAACATATGAACAAATGACTCTGTGTCATAAACAAGGTTAAGACAAGGTGCTGTGCTTTGATATGCACATACATAAACATCTCGGTGCATTAAAGAGCAGTATTGCCGCCAGCATGTCTCACCTCCAGCTCTAAGGTGGTTTTCTCCTATCTCAGTAAATGGAACATGCAATCGTATTTTACACTGAGACATTCCATTGCCCAGGGATTAGCAGGAGACAGATGGCTTCCTCTTATCTCAACTGCAAAGAGGCCTTCCTCTTTTACTAATCCTCCTCAGCACAGACCCTTTACAGGTGTTGGGCTGGGGGATGGTCAGGTCTTTCCCTTCCCACAAGGCCATATCTCAGGCTATCACATGGGGAGAAACCTTGGACAATACCTGGCTTTCCTAAGCAGAGGTCCCTGCGGCCTTCCGCAGTGTATTGTGTCCCTGGGTACTTGAGATTAGAGAGTGGTGATGACTTCTAACAAGCATGCTGCCTTCAAGCACTTGTTTAACAAAGCACATCCTGCACAGCCCTAAATCCATTAAAACTTGAGTCAACACAGCACATGTCTCTGCGAGCACAGGGTTGGGGCTAGGGTTATAGATTAATAGCATCTCAAGGCAGAAGAATTTTTTTTAGTACAGAACAAAATGGAGTCTCCTATGTCTACTTCTTTCTACATAGACACAGTAACAGTCTGATCTCTCTTTCTTTTCCCCACAAGATACTACTTCAACCCACCAGTCTAGCTGCAATAAAAAGACACACAATCATTTGTTGAAAATGATGTGGAGACACTGTAACCCTTACACGTTGCTGATGGGAATGGAAAATGGTGCAACCACATTGGAAAACAGTCTAGCAATTTCTCAAAAGGTTACACATGCAGTTTAACCTTTTATAGCTAAACATGCAAGGAAACACAACACAGCAATTCTACTTCTAAGACTATATATCTGACAGAAATGAAAACACAGTTACACTAAGCTTGTACATGATGAGTCATTATTCATACTAGCCAAAAATTGGGAAAAATTAATGCCCATCAACTGATAAATAAATCGATAAAATGTGTATGCTCATATATAAAATGTTTATTTTGCCATTAAGGAATGAAGTTCTTATATATGCTACATCATAAATGAAGCTTTAAAATGTTATGCTAAATGAAGGAAGCCAGTCAAAAGAAACTACATATTGTAGGATTATGTTTATTTTAAAATTTCCAGAATAGACAAATCTATAGGTACAAATTTAATTAGCAATTGAGCAGGGCAGGAGAAATGCAGAAACTCAGGGTGAGGAAAAATACTAAAAAGTAGAGGGTTTATTTTGTGATACAAATAAAAATGCTCTGAAACTGACTGTTGTCATGGATGCACAATTCTGTGAATATACCACAAATAATGGATTTTACAAAATAATCAGTAAATTGTATAGCATAGCAATTATATGTCAACTTTTACCAAAAAATTCCTTGAAGCACAATATCCAAGAAATGTTGATACACTCATGTAATTTTCATCTTTAATTCCATCTCAAAGTGATTGCAGAACTAAAGGAGCTTCTCACTGTGAATGTTCTTGACACTATTGTAAAACATATTACATAAAATAGGTGACTCATCCATGCAAAATCATTGATACTACCTGGATAATAGCATTTACAAACATAAAAGGGACATTAAAGACTCAAGTAAAGAGCAAGTTGTCTCTTTGCCATGCACATACTTAGACTTTTAATATACTGTGTTTACATTAAACCATAAGAGTTAACTTCTTCTGAGGAGAAATTCAAGCTAGCTGCAGAAATTTGCGTAAGTAATGAGGAGACAAATGTTAATCACCAAGACAATGGGGAAAATGTCTTCAGAGCGTGTCAGAGGTCTTCACAGCAGCCCCTTCCATCACAGGCCTGGAGGGCTAGAAAGAAAAAAATGGTCCCAGTATTCTGTGTAGCCTAGGGACTTGAAGAAGGAAAATGTGGAGTTGGAATTCCCACTGAGTTGCTACTCAGACACTGCCTAGAGGAGCTGTGAGAAGAGGGCCACCATCCTCCAGACACCTGAGTGGTAGATCCACCAACTGCTTGCACCATGCACCTGGAAAAGCTGAAGGCACTCAATGCCAGCCCTTTAAAGCAGCTGGGAGGGAGGCTGCACCCTGCAAAGCCACAGGTGTGGAGCTGCCCAAGGCCATGGAAACCCACCTCTTGCATCAGTGTGACCTGGATGTGAGACATGATGTCAAAATAGATCATTCTGTAATTTTAAGGTTTAATGACTGCCCTGTTGGATTTCTGGCATGCATGGGGCCAGTAGCCCCTTCATTTTAGCCAATTTCTCCAGTTTGAAATATCTGTATTTATCCAATGCTGGTACCCTCATTGTATCTAGGAATTAACTAACTTGCTTTTGATTCTACAGGTTCATAGGCAGAAGACACTTGTCTTGTCTCAGATGAGACTCTGGGCTGTGGACCTCTGAGTTAATACTGAAATTAGTTAAGACTTTGGAGGATTGTCTGTAAGGCATGATTGGTTTTGAAATGTGGGGACATGAGATTTGGGAGGGGCCAGGGGAAAAATGACATGGCTTGACTCTGTCCCCACCCACATCTCATCTTGTATTCCCATGTGCTGTGAGAGGGTCCTAGTAAGAGGTAATTGAATCACTGGGGCAGGTCTTTCCTGTGCTGTTCTCATGATAGTGAATAAGTCTCACAATAGCTGATGGTTTTATATGGGGTAGTTTCCCTGCACAAGTTCTCTCTCTTTGCTGCTGCCATCCATGTAAGACATGACTTGCTCTTTGCATTCTGCCATGATTGTGATGCCTTCCCAGCCACATGGAACTGTGAGTCCTTCGAACTTCTTTTTATCCCATCTTGAGTATGTCTTTGTCAACAGTGTGAAAATTGACTAATACAGAAGGTAAGTATGTATAAAGTCAGAGAAGTACTGTTTTTTAATAAAGGAAATGAGGAAATGAAAATATAAAATAATCTATCAATCTCACAAATATTATGGAAAGACTTACATTATAGCATCAGTTAGAACCCTGTGGTCATCACTAATACAGCACACTCCAGGAACTCATAAGCCTATAAATTAATGTCATTAGGATGTCTTTCAGCAATCACACATCCATTTTACTTAACACACTTTTCATTTAAGAAAAGTCATTAGACACATCAAGAAACATCCTGCTGAATGCAGACATGTAGATTGAGGAGTTATGCATTTTTCTAGCTCAACTATCTAGTTATCATTGAGGGGATTGTTTTGACTTGTATATTTCAGGTTTCTTATTTAGAAATTAAAATATTTTCCCACAGTACCATAATGTTGCCTTCACAATTGAAAGATACAATTTCTCTATCAAAGACTCAAAAATCAATGCAGATAATTTAAAGTTTCTAGTATCTTTATACTCCTTCACTAAAGGATTAAAAATCATTTGTCTTAAAGCCAAACATTGGTTGAAATGTGAACATCAAGTTACTTCTGTATAGTTTTTTTTTTAACTGTGTCTCTTCACTAAGAACAATATGAGTGAAATCCGTGTTAGACAAAAGTCTCTATTTCAATAATTTCTGAAAAAACTTCAGCTGCTATTTGACAATATGTTTACTTAAAATCTAACATTATTAAGACCTTAGCATGAACCCAAAGCAGTAGTAGGTACAAAGATTTCAGCCATACTCACAAAAATACTCAACAGTTCACTTGAAGAACAAAAGATCAAGGGACTAGCTTAATTTTTGAAAAAAAAATGAGCACTTCTTAGAAAATTGTTTTTATGAGTACAGTAGAATCCATTGATCATGGAACTCAAAGACTTGTTTAACTCTATATCTGTTACTATTGCTGCTTTATAGAGTAAACAAATGCATGTTTATTCTCTAAGGTTTATTTTAATTACGGTTTACAATGTATATTGTTTTATCTAAGCATAGACAATTTATATATCTTTGGCTACATTATTCTAACTCCTTTCAGATAATTATCAGTTGTATTCTCATAACAATTATCTTGTGTCATCTGCCTTTGTTTTCCTTTTTCTCATTATGAAGAAATACTATATTATCTGAGATAATGGAGAAAAGTGAAACAAAGTTTCTTCAAAACTACAGGAATCTTTAATTTCCTCACCCACACTTACGAAATGTTCACTTTGTTGGAAAACTTCACGGCAAACCTGCAAAATCCCTGCCAAAGGTAAAAAAAAAAAAAAAATCTATTTGTTTTGTTTTGTTTGTTTCAAATTTTTGGTGAGAATGATACTATATTCTTCATTCAGTGTTTTTGCTTAAAGTGAAAGAAAGATGTTTAGTGGGTGGGGTAAACCAGATGCCAATTAAAGATTGCTATTTCTATACCATCACAATTATGAGTTTCATTATTACTACAGAATGAAGAGTACTACTAGAGACTATCTGAACCTAGTAATGTTTAAATTAAAGCCTTCATTTTGCAACATATAAGAAAGTACTAGTTATTCAACCAAAGAATACTTATAACGTGCTTCACACAAACCACTGCTTTGGATTTTAAGAAGACAAGAAAAGTAGACATAGTTTCTGTCCCCACATTCCTTACATTCTATGTTGAAAGATAAAATATAAGCAAGTAATAAAATGTGTGAAAAGCATTATCTTCAGTACCACAATAGCAAGGATATATCCAGTTGGGATAACAGAAAGTATACTGGAGTCATGGATAATCAAGATGAGAACTGAAAGGTGTGAAGAAATAGGTGATGAATGAGGGGGAGAGGAAGACACAAAAGGAAAAGCAGGTAAAGTAGTAAAGACAGTTCCTCTAGTCCCCAAGTTTAGTTTGCAGAAGAATACTAAGAAACAGATGATTCTGAAGAGGCAAGTTGGAGCCAAATAATTATTAGGGTCTTGAAATATTTATTATGGCATTGGGAAGCTACTAAAAAGAGTTAACAAAGGGAGAGATCTGATTATATTTCTTTCCTTTAAAAAGTTTCCAAGATATTCAATGGATTCGACTGCAGAGGGTCAGAATAAAAAGAATACACAATTTAGAAATTTTTTCATAAAATCAGGTAGCAAATGATAGAAAAATATACCAGAATGTTGATAGAGATATTTATGTGTACTTTTGCAGTAATATTAATAGTATCAGCTTTATATTGTATTGTGGAAAAAAGTTAAAGCAAGTAAAACACTTAAAATGTCTCTGGCATTAAGTCAGTGATCCAGAAATATTAATATTGCAATTTTTGTTATTTTTGTTATTTCCAATAACATTAATTACCTATCATATGCCGGTCACCTCAGATATCATTCCTCATTTAACAGATACTGATTGTCATCTAGCACATCAACATTACATTCTCTAGCAATGTCATAGATGACAGATATCCTGTGGACTTGTTTAAAAGCAGAAGCAGAAGTTTTTGCAAACAGATGAGCAAGGTGAAATGCTAATGATGTATTGTGAGGATTGGGGCTCTTCACCAGTATTCTAGCTTAAAAAATGTACACCATTCTTCAACAAAAAAAGAAATTGTGCCCCCAAAATATTTGCAACAAAACCCAGTGTTTACTTGCTTTCGCATTTAAACCATTCATCCCTGAGATTCCAGAGATCTACATGTTACAGCAAAAAAAAAGGTCATTTTAGCCCTATAAGAACAGGTGTTTTTCCACCTTATGCCAAGCCTGCAGGACAACTCAGGAAAGCTCCCTGGGGCAACTTATGTCTCAACATCATACCTGCATCTCAGAGAATCCAAGAAAAAAATGAAAAGTGCTTGCATAATAAAAACCAAATAATTCTACCACTTGTATCTGAAAAGTGCCCTTAGTTCATAATAACAATTATTTAGTCTATAGAATATTCCTTATGAGAGAACACAAGAATCTCATGTGTTTTAAATTAATATCACACTTTTAAGACATATACAGATAGCAATTATTCTTTGCAACATTATTATACAGTCTCTTAGGAGATCATTTCTGTTTACCTTCTTATTAACATCAACATACAACTAAAATCTTATTCAATGGCTAAAACATAATATCCATGTTGAATGCAAATTATATAAGGTCTATATGGTAACTTTCTCATGAGATAAAAATTGATGAAATACTAATAAAAATTCAAAGTAATCTAACCTTATATTTTAATAATTTTTCCATGTACATTAAGGGAAATTAATAGTGCCACCAGGAAATGGAAAAGAGTTGGTAGAGAAGTAGGACAAGTGAAAGAATGACTAATAGTACAATCATGATAATTGCTAATACTTACTGTTGTTACTAAAGCCAAGTCAATAGTTTTGAAACCTGTCCCCTAATTGTTTATTACATAAAATAATTGTATCACAAATTGCTTGTTTTTCCATTAAGTGTATCTTTCAAATTTTTAAATTTTCAATTTTTAAAAATTTTTGTGGGTACAGAGTAAATGTATATATTTGTGGGGTACCTGAGATACTTTGATACAGGGATACAATTGGAAATAAGCATATTATGGAGAATGGAGTATCTATCCCCTCAAGCATTTTTACTTTGTGTTATGCACAACATAGTTACACTATTTTAGTTATTTAAAAATGTACAATGAAGTTATTATTGACTATAGTCACCCTGTTGTGTGATCAAATCGTATGTCTCATTCATTCCTTTTTATGTACCTGTTACACATCCCTGCTTACCCCCATACCCCGAGTACCCTTCCCAGGCTCAAGTAATCAGCCTTCTACTTTCTATGTTCATTAGTTTAATTAAATTTTAGATCCCACAAATAAGTGATAACATACCATGTTTGTCTTTCTGTGCCTGGCTTATTTCGCTTAGCACAATGAGCTCCAGTTCCATCCATGTTGTTGAAAATGAATGGATCTCATTCTTTTTCATGGCTGAATGGTACTCCACTGTGTCTATGCAACACATGTTCTTTATTCATTCATTTGCTGATGAACATTCAGGCTAATTCCAAATCTTAGCTATTGTAAATAGTGCAACAAACATGGGAGTGCAGGTATCTCTTTGACATAATGATTTATTTCTTTTGGGTATATATCTAGCAATGAGATTGCTGGATCATATAGTAGCTGTATTTTTCATGTTTTTGAGGAACCATCAACTGTTCTCCATAGTGGTCATACTAATTTTCACTCCCACTAAAAGTGTATAGGGTTCCTTTTTTTCCACATCCTCATCAGCATTTATTATTGTCTGTCTTTCGGGTATAAGCTATTTTAAATGGGGTGAGAAGATGTCTCATTGTAGTTGTGATTTGACTTTCTCTGATGATCAGTGATATTGAGCATCTTTTCACATGTCTGTTTGCCATTTTTCTGTTTACTTTTGAGAAACATCTCTACTCAAATTTTTTGTCCATTTTTTTATCTTTTCCTATAGAGGGTTTGAGCCTCTTATATATTCCGGTTATTAATCCCTTGTCAGATGGATAGTTTGTAAATATTTTTCCCATTCTGTGGACTGTCTGTTCACTTGTTGATTGTTTCCTTTGCTGTACAGAAGCTGTTTAACTTGATGTGATCTCATTTGTCCATTTTTGCTTTGATTGCCTGTGATTACGGGGTATAACCCAAGAAATTTTGGCACAGAAAAACATCCTGGAGATTTTCTTTAATGTTTTCTTGTAGTAGTTAATAATTTGAGGTCTGAGATATGTCTTTAAACCACTTTTATTTGATTTTTGTATATGGCTAGAGCTAGGGATCTAGTTTCATTCTTCTGCATATAGACATTCTGTTTTCCCAGCACCATTTATTAAAGAGACTGTCTTTTTTCTGTATATGTTAATGGCAACTTTGATGAAAATGAGTTCACTGCAGGTGTGTAGATTGTTTTCTGGGTTCTCTATTCTGTTTCATTGAGCACTCTGTCTGTTTTTATGCCAGTACCATGCTGGTTTGGTTACTATAGCTGCATAGTGTAATATGAAGTCAGGTAATGTGACTCCTCCAGGTTGGTTTCTTTTGCTTAGGATACCTTTGACTATTTGGGTCTTTTGTGGTTTCATATACATTTTGAGATTTTTTTTCTATTTCTGTGAAGAATGTAATTGGTATTTTCAGGATTTTATTGCATCAGTAGATTGTTTTGCTTTACATAGAAATTTTAACAATATTTATTCATCTAATCGACGAACTTGGAATATTTTTTCATTTCTTGGTATTCTCTTTAATTTCTTACATCAGTGTTTTGTAGTTTTCATTATAGAGCTCCTTCAGTTCTTTGATTAATTCCTAGATGTTCAATTTTATTTGTGACTATTTTTGACTTTTTTGATTTATTTTGCAGCTGCTTATTGTAGGTAAATAGAAATGTTATTGATTTTGTGTGTTAATTTTATATTCTGCAACTTTATTGAATTTGTTAGTTGTAAAAATTTTTCACTAGAATATGCTTGGATCAAAATATCTCATGTACCCCATAAACATATTCACCAACTATGTACCCACAAAAATATAAAATACTTTAATGCAATGAACAAAATTTTAAAAAAATATACTATTTAGTGCTTCGAGAACATAAGAGACAAAGCAGAGGAAATAATTTCCAACTATTACCATGTTTTTGAAATGACTCACACAGACAAGAAAGAAGAAAAAGAATAAAGTAATCCTACAGAATTTATGCAACATCACCAAGTAAAAAAGAAAAAAATAACATTATGAGAATTCTAGAATGAGAAGATAAACAGCATGGAAATTATATTCAATGAAATAATAGCAGAAAACTTCTTAAGTTTTTAACAAATTATGAACATCTAGATCCAAGAAGCTGAAAGTTCCACCAAGTTACTTCAATCCAAAAAGGTCTTCACTGATGCACATATAGTCAAATTATCAAGTCAAATGCAAAGCAGGTATTCTAAAAATGGCAGAAGAAAGCTGACACATCATCTATAAGGGAATCTCCATTCAGCTCATAGTGGATTTCTCAGTATTAACTTATAGGCCAGGAAAGGATAGGATGATATATGCTAAGTGATAAAATTTGTTTTATAATCATGTCAATGAAGAATATTATATAAAGCAAACTTTGATCCTACAAAAAAGTCAGAGACAGAGGAATAAAGTATTCCTCAAACAAGCAAAAACTTAAAGAATTTATTATCATTAAACCAGCCTTAAAAGAAATATTTGAGAAAGTCTAACATCTGAAGGTGAAAAGATGATAATCCACTTCATAAAAACACACAAAATTATATAACTCACTCATAGAGTCAATAGACAAAGGAGAAAGAAAAAATAATCAAACTTTATCAGTATAGAAAACTATAAAACTGTCAAAGTAAGTAATAAGAGAAAAATTAAGGAATAAGAGATATACAAAATAAAGAGAAAAAATAAAAGGATAAGCCTTTACCTATAAATAAATAAATATCTTGAAAATAAGTGGATTAGATTACACAACTCCAAACATAGACTAATGGATTAAAAACAAGACTGAACTATAAACAGCCTAAAAGATACTCATCTCACCCATAAAGTTACACATAAACTGCAGTTGAAAAGATGAAATAGATATGCTATGCAAACAGAAACCCAAATCAAACAGAAGTAACTACACTTACATCAGCAAAACACTTTAAGCCAAAACTTTAAGGAGAGAAAAAGAAAGACTTAATATGATAATAAATGAATCAATTGTTCAAAAAGACAAAAATGTAAATATATATGCAAACTACCATGAACCATTGAGATATTTAAGCAAATATTATTATACCCGAAAGGAGAGATAGACCTAAGTCCAATAATAGTTGAGGATGTCACCACCACCTTTTCAGCATTGGACAGATATTTAGACAAAAAATCAACATGAGATTTAAACTGTACCATAGACCAAATCGAAGTAGTTGACATTTACAGAACATTTTAACCAACAGCAGCAGAATGTAAGATTCTTTTTACTGCAGATACAACATCCCCAGAATTAACCATATATGATGACATTAAGCAAGTCTCAACAAATTTTTTAAAATAAAAATTTTACTAATTATTTTATCTGAATACAATGAAATAAATTATAAAATCAATGACAAGACAAAACTAGAAAAATCCATGAAAATTTAACAACATATTCCTTATAACCAATAGGTAAAAAAGAAACAATTTTGAAATTGCTTAAAACAAAGAAAAATGACATCATGCAGTAGCAAAATCTATGAGATTCAACAGAAGCACTATTAAGAGACAAGTTTAGAACAAGAAATGCCTACATGAAAAAAGTAGAAAGGTTTCAAATAAAAAATATAATGACCTATCTCAAAGAACTAGAAAAACAAGAACAAACCAAAACCAAAATTACTATAGGAAAAGAAATATTAATAATTAGAGAGGAGATGGATCCAAGATGGCCAAATAGGAACAGCTCCAGTCTACAGCTCCCAGCATGAGCGATGCAGAAGATGGGTAATTTCTGCATTTCCAACTGAGGTACTGGGTTCATCTCACTGGGGAGTATCAGACACTGCATGCAGGACAGTGGGTGCAGTGCACCGAGCATGAACCAAAGCAGGGCGAGGCATTGCCTCACCCAGGAAGTGCAAGGGGTCAGGGAATTCCCTTTCCTAATCAAAGAAAGGGGTAACAGATGGCACCTGGAAAATCAGGTCACTGTCAACATAACACTGTGCTTTTCCAACAGTCTTAGCAAATGGCACACCAGGAGATTATATCCTGCACCTGGCTTGGAGGGTCCTATGCCCATGAAGCCTCGCTCATACCTAGCACAGCAGTCTGAGATCAAACTGCAAGGTGGCAGTGAGGCTGGAAGAGGGCTGCCTACCATTGCTGAGGCTTGAGTAGGTAAACAAAGCAGCCAGGATGCTCAAACTGGGTGGATCCACTGCAGCTCCAGGATGCCTGCTTGCCTCTGTAGACTCCACCTCTGGGGACAGAGCATAGCCAAACAAAAGGAAGCAGAAACCTCTGCAGACTTAAACGTCCCTGTCTGACAGCCTTGAAGAGAGCACTGATTCTCCCAGCACGCAGCTGCAGATCTGAGAAAGGACAGACTGCCTCCTCCAGTGGGTCCCTGACAACTGAGTAGCCTAAATGGGAGGCATCCCCCAGCAGGGGCAGACTGACACCTCACACGGCTGGGTACTCCTCTGAGACAAAACTTCGAGAGGAACGATCAGGCAGCCACATTTGCTGTTCACTAATATCCACCGTTCTGCAGCCTCCACGGCTGATACCCAGGCAAACAGGGTCTGGAGTGGACCTCCAACAAACTCCAACAGACCTGCAGCTGAGGGTCCTGACTGTTAGAACAATAGAAAGAACATCCACACCAAAACATCATCTGTACATCACCATCATCAAAACCAAAGGTAGATAAAACCACAAAGATGGGGTAAAAACAGAGAAGGAAAACTGGAAATTCTAAAAATCAGAGCACCTCTCCTCCTCCAAAGGAATGCAGCTACTCACAAGCAATGGAACAAAGCTGGATGGAGAATGACTTTGACAAGTTGAGAGAAGAAGGCTTCAGACGATCAAACTACCCCAAGCTAAATGAGGAAATTCAAACCCATGACAAAGAAGTTAAAAACCTTGAAAAAAAATTAGATGAATAGCTAACTAGAGCAACCAATGCAGAGAAGTCCTTAAAGGACTTGATGGAGCTGAAAACCACAGCATGAGACTCCATGATGAATGCACAAGCCTCAGTAGCCAATTCCATCAACTGGAAGAAAGGGTATCAGTGATGGAAGATCAAATGAATGAAATGAAGTGAGAAGAGAAGTTAAGAGAAGAAACAATAAAAAGAAACAAACAAAGCCTCCAAGAAATATGGGACTATGTGAAAAGACCAAATCTACATCTGATTGGTGTACCTAAAAGTGATGGGGAGAATGGAACTAACTTGGAAAACACTGCAGGATATTATCCATGAGAACTTCCCCAATCTAGCAAGGCAGGCCAATATTCAAATTCAGGAAATACAGAGAATGCCACAAAGATACTCCTCAAGAAGAGCAACTCCAAGACACATAATTGCCAGATTCATCAAAGTTGAAATGAAAGAAAAAATGTTAAGGGCAGCCAGAGAGAAAGGTCGGGTTACCCACAAAAAGAAGCCCATCAGACTAACAGTGGATCTCTCGGCAGAAACTCTACAAGCCAGAAGAGAGTGGGGGCCAATATTCAACATTCTTAAAGAAAAGAATTTCCAACCCAGAATTTGATATCCTGCCAAACTAAGCTTCATAAGTGAAGGAGAAATAAAATACTTTACAGACAAGCAAGTGCTGGAAGATTTTGTCACCACCAGGCCTGACCTAAAAGAACTCCTGAAGGAGGCAGTAAACATGGAAAGGAACAACCGGTACCAGCCACTGCAAAACATGCCAAATTGTAAAGGCCATTGCTGCTAGGAAGAACCTGCATCAAATAATGAGCAAAATAACCAGCTAACATCATAATGACAGGATCAAATTCACACATAACAATATTAACCTTAAATGTAAATGGGCTAAATGCTCCAATTAAAAGACACAGACTGGCAAATTGGATCAAGAGTCAAGATCCATCAGTGTGCTGTATTCAGGAAACCCATCTCACGTGCAGAGACACACATAGGCTCAAAATAAAGGGATGGAGGAAGATCTGCCAAGCAAATGGAAAACAAAAAAGGCAGGGGTTGCAATCCTAGTCTCTGATAAAACAGACTTTAAACCAACAAAGATCAAAAGAGACAAAGAAGGCCATTACATAATGGTAAAGGGAACGACTCAACAAGAAGAGCTAACTATCCTAAATATATATGCACCCAATACAGGAGCACCCAGATTGATAAAGTAAGTCCTTAGAGACTCACAAAGAGACTTAGACTCCCACACAATAATAATGGGAGACTTTAACACTCCACTGTCAACATTAGACAGATCAATGAGACAGAAAGTTAACAAAGATATCCAGAAACTGAACTCAGTTCTGCACCAAGGTGACCTGATAGACATCTACAGAACTCTCCACCCCAAATCAACAGAACACACGTTCTTTTCAGCACCACACCACACCTATTCCAAAATTGACCACATAGTTGGAAGTAAAGCACTCCTCAGCAAACATAAAAGAATAGAAATTATAATAAACTGTCTCTCAGACCACAGTGCAATCAAACTAAAACTCTGGATTAAGAAACTCACTCAAAACCATGCAACTACATGGAAACTGGACAACCTGCTCCGGAATGACTACTGGGCACATAAACAATTGAAGGTAGAAATAAAGATGTTCTTTGAAACCAACAAGAACAAAGATACAACAAACCAGAATCTCTGCAACACATTCAAAGCAGTGTGTAGAAGGAAATATATAGCACTAAATGCCCACAAGAGGAAGCAGGAAAGATCTAAAATTGACACCCTAACATCACAATTAAAAGAACTAGAGAAGCAAGAGCAAACACATTCAAAAACTAGCAGAAGGCAAGAAATAACTAAGATCAGAGCAGAACTGAAGGAAATAGAGACACAAAAAACCTTCAAAAAATCAATAAATCCAGGAACTGGTTTTTTGAAAAGATCAACAAAATTGATAGACCGCTAGCAAGACTAATAGACAAGAAAAGAGACAAGAATCAAATAGATGCAATAAAAAATGATAAAGGGGATATCACCATTGATCCCATAGAAATACAAACTACCATCAGATAATACTATAAACAGCTCTATGCAATAAAACTAGAAAATCTAGAAGAAATGGATAAATTCCTCGACACATACACCCTCCCAAGACTAAACCAGGAAGAAGTTGAATCTCTGAATAGACCAATAAAAGGCTCTGAAATTGAGGCAATAATTAATAGCTTACCAACCAAAAAAAAGTCCAGGACCAGACGGTTTCACAGCCGAATTCTACCAGAGGTACAAGGAGGAGCTGGTACCATTCCTTCTGAAACTATTGCAATCAAAAGAAAAAGAGGGAATCCTCCCTAGCTCATTTTATGAGGCCAGCATCTCCTGGTAACAAAGCCTGGCAGAGACACAACAAAAAAAGAGAATTTAGAACAATATCCCCGATGAACATCAATGCAGAAACCCTCAATAAAATACTGGCAAACCAAATCCAGCAGCAAATCAAAAAGCTTATCCACCATGACCAAGTGGGCTTCATCCCTGGGATGCAAGGCTGGTTCAACCTATGCAAATCAATAAACTTAATCCAGCATATAAACAGAACCAAAGACAAAAACCACATGATTATCTCAATAGATGCAGAAAAGGCCTTTGACAAAATTCAACAACCCTTCATACTAAAAACTCTCAATAAATTAGGTATTGATGGGACGTATCTCAAAATAATGTGAGCTATCTATGAGCAACCCAGAGGCAATATCATACTGAATGGGCAAAAACTGAGCATTCCCTTTGAAAACTGGCACAAGACAGGGATGCCCTCTCTCACCACTCCTATTCAACACAGTGTTGGAAGTTCTGGCCAGGGCAATCGGGCAGGAGAAGGAAATAAAGGGTATTCAATTAGGAAAAGAGGAAGTCAAATTATCCCAGTTTGCAGATGACATGATTGTATATCTAGAAAACCCCATCATCTCAGCCCAAAATCTCGTTAAACTGATAGGCAACTTCAGCAAAGTCTCAGGATACAAAATAAATGTGCAAAAATCACAAGCATTCTTATACACCAATAACAGGCAAACAGAGAGCCAAATCATGAGTGAACTCCCATTCACAATTGCTTCAAAGAGAATAAACTACCTAGGAATCCAAATTACAAAGGACGTGAAGGACCTCTTCAAGGAGAACTACAAACTGCTGCTCAATGAAATAAAAGAGGATACAAACAAATGGAAGAATATTCCATGCTCATGGGTAGGAAGAATCAATATCATGAAAATGGTCATACTGCCTAAGGTAATTTATAGATTCAATGCCATCCCTATCAGGATACCAAGGACTTTCTTCACAGAATTGGAAAAAGCTACTTTAAAGTTCATAGAGAACCAAAAAAGAGCCCGCATCGCCAAGTCAATCCTAAGCCAAAAGAACAAAGCTGGAGCCCTCAGAAACAATGCTGTATATCTACAACCATGTGAACTTTGACAAACCTAACAAAAACAACAAATAGGGAAATGATTCCCTGTTTAATAAATGGTGCTGGGAAAACTGGCTAGCCATATGTAGAAAACTGAAACTGGATCCTTTCCTTACACCTTCTACAAAAATTAATTCAAGATGGATTAAAGACTTAAATGTCAGACCTAAAACCATAAAAACCCTAGAAGAAAACCTAGGCAATACCATTCAGGACATAGGCATGGACAAGGATTTCATGTCTAAAACACCAAAAGCAATGGTAACAAAAGCCAAAATTGACAAATGGGATCTAATTAAACTCAAGATCTTCCACACAGCAAAAGAAACTACCATCAGAATCAACAGGCAACCTACAGAATGGGAGAAATTTTTGCAATCTACTCATCTGACAAAGGGCTAATATCCAGAATCTACAATGAACTCAAACAAATTTACAAAAAAAAAAAAAAACAAACAACCCCATCAAAAAGTGGGCAAAGGACATGAACAGACACTTCTCAAAAGAAGACATTTATGCAGCCAAAAGACACATGAAAAAATGCCCATCATCACTGGCCATCAGAGAAATGCAAATCAAAACCACGATCAGATACCATCTCACAACAGTTAGAATGGCTATCATTAAAAAGTCAGGAAACAAAAGGTGCCGGAGAGGATGTGGAGATATAGGAACACTTTTACACTGCTGGTGGGACTGTAAACAAGTTCAACCATTGTGGAAGTCAGTGTGGCGATTCCTCAGGGATCCAGAACTAGAAATACCATTTGACCCAGCCATCCCATTACTGGGTATATACCCAAAGGATTATAAATCATGCTGCTATAGAGATACATGCAGACGTATGTTTATTGTGGCACTATTCACAATTGCAAAGACTTGGAACCAACCCAAATGTCCAACAATGATAGACTAGATTAAGACAATGTGCACATATACACCATGGAATACTATGCAGCCATAAAAAATGATGAGTTCATGTCTTTGGAGGGACATGGATGAAGCTGGAAACCATCATTCTCAGCAAACTATCACAAGAACAAAAAACCAAACACCACATGTTCTCACTCATAGGAGGGAATTGAACAATGAGAACACATGGACACAGGAAGGGGAACATCACACACCAGGGACTGTTGTGGGGTGGGGGGAGGGGGGAGGAATAGCATTAGGAGATATACCTAATGTTAAATGATGAGTTAATGGATGCAGCACACCAACATGGCACATGGATACGTATGTAACTAACCTGCACGTTGTGCACATGTGCCCTAAAACTTAAAGTATAATAAAAACAAAACAAAACAAAAACAAAGCAAAAAGAAAAAGAGGTTGGTTTTGGTGTTGTGCAAAGTCTCATGAGGGCAAAAGGGAGATTTTTTTGTCCATGACTTGCGGGTTTCTAGAGCCCGCTTGGTGTGTTAGGCGTTTTTTGTTTTTTTTTTTTTTGACACTTTTCCTTGCTTTAATATTTGTTGTCTTTTTCTGCTTTTGAAATGAGCTCTCAATTACAAAACACCAAACTACACTCAAAAGAGAGTGTAGAAAAAGCCAGCCATTGGTACAGCATGGAGGAGCCCACAAGTAAGGACAGATAGCAGCAGCAGGTGGCAAGAGGTGGGAGGTGACTGAAGCAGTGGTTACAAATGTTCACAGGAAGCTAAAACTATCCAACAGGTGGTGCCCTAATGTTAGCACAGGTTAGACTAGTTACTACCTTGCTAGGTGGCCTTAGTGTGTTCAGATTCTACACAGCAATACAATTTCTTCCAGTTAAGAGTTCTTGACTTGCACCGATCACGGCATGATTGAAGGGTACTGGACCAGTCTTGTTAGTTTTTCAAAATGCTGTCGTAGACCTGATAGATGTATTGAGAGACCTCAGGAGCTCTACACTTCAGTGACAGCGTGTAATTGGGGTTTCCTGGCTGGATACATAGTTCAGTCAAAATCCAAATGCCATTAGTGAGCTTCAGGGATTGGTACAACTTGTTCTGCCCTTCCACATTCCTCTTGGCAATAGTATAAACATTGTTGTTTTGCAACTTGCTGGAAACAGTGTCAGCATTTAAATGACATTCCTTAATCTGAAACTGAAGTTCATTTTCATTGGGAATGTCCTTCCATGTTGCAAGGAAGACCTGGCGCTCCATTTTGCCATCTTCTACAAAAAGCACATTGAGTGGGACGAGGCAGCTGAAGTAGAAGACATCAATATTGTTTTTCACAGCCACCTGGAGGTTATTCAGAGGTTTCATCTTCATGACTGGGCCCAGGGTATTGAGAGGCAGGGAGATATCAATGCTTTGGTTTGGCATCAGTGGTGTATGGATGGCCAGAGGAGTGCTGGGGATGACCCCAAAGCTATTTTTGTTAAACTGGATTGCAAAATCTGTCATATGCTGCAGAGCTTTATTGGTGAAGTTCATTTCCATATAGATGTGCCCTTGGCGGTGAGTAAATGTTCCTGAAATCTCCAAGCCTTTAGCCTTTACTGCAGGTAGCCAGACAGCCTTAGAAGCCACATATCCACCAGGTGCCATGCCTATCCCTGTGGAGAGTTCAAACAGGTCATTCAGTCCACTGCTGACCACAGCAGGTGTAGGTGAAGGAGCAAAGGTTGCAGGCACTGATGACGGGATGAAGGACTGTCCCACTAGACTATCTAGTCCTCCTCCTAGGAGATCCACTGCTCCCATCCGCATGGAGGACACCTGTGGCACATTGACTGGGGGACCGAGGTCAAGGTTTAAAAGATCCCCTAGAAGATCACCTTGAGAGGGGATAACCTGAGGCTGTTCCAAGTTTGTTGCAGTGCTAGTGCCAACAGGGCTGTCACCTGCATCAGTGCTCCCATGATGAATTGGCAAGTGTTTACGATGAATTCCATGACTTCCTTCCACAAAAGCATTGGGAGGCTTATGATACACAGAGGCCAAAGAACCAATGTGGCAGATTAGCTCATCCAGCAGAGTTGGCTCAATAAGGTCCGTCTCCTCAGAGATCAGTGGCTTCTCAGACAAGACTACTTCTTTAGCTGTGACAGGGTCAGTTGAGAGAAGGCGCCAATAAATATAGCCCCGGTCTCAAAGGTCAGGATTATCAGAATCCTGTGTTGCCAAACTCAAGACCTGCTGGACTAGCTCTTGTGTTTCTGATGGTTTCTTAAGAAATAGCTTCACTATGGCAGTAAGCAGAGTGAGCTGCACCTGGGCGCTTTCATTGTGAAAACCCTCCAGGAAGCTTTCTAGTAACTCATCTACATTGTCAATTCTTTCAGCATATTCTCCCACAATCCAAATCATAGCTGCTCGAGCATCTGGCTCATCCAGCGAGTCTAAGTTCTCACATAGAATGGCAATGATACTTTCATACTTGTTGGGGTATTTGCGGAAGATCTGATGACAACAATCACTTCTTGGACCACATAATTCACTTTGGTCTGGATTAGATCAAGCAATGTGCTTACACAGCGCTCTGCAGATTGCTCCACCTTGATGGCACACCGTTCAATGGCCCGCACAGCTTTTTGAACAAAGTCAACATCCACCTCTGTGGCATATTCCTTCAGTTCTGCCAGAACCTGAGCAATGTTGGCTTGAGATGCCAAACGAATCATGGTGTCCAACTTCTCTAGTTTAACATAGATGGGATCACTGTACTTCACAAAGAAGACTTTGATTTCCTGCTTCAAGATTTCAGGCCTTTTCTGGACAATTAAGTTGATGTTCCTCAGGGCGACATACTGCACTTCTGGCTCCCCAGACAGCAAAGTGACAAGTGGAGGGGCTAACTTCTTCAGCAGCATATTGTAGTAGTCAGAATCCTTAGGTAACAATTCTAGAAACTTCATTAGGACTTTTACCTCTGAAAGCACCACTGCTGAGTTGGCATGGGATAGCCAGGGAGTTACCCGCTCAGAGATGCTCTGAGCCTCCTGATCATCTTTAGGGTTATAATTAGACAGGCAGTCCAGGATGAAAATCTGGCCCCATTCAGTGCATTCATTCAGGGCTGTCAGCAGCTTACTAATGTTCTGTGGGTTCAGATCAAGTAAGTTGCTGTTTGGGTGAGACTCACTGATTTCAGATAATGCCGCTACAGCCTTAGCCACCACCATTGGATTTGAATCTGCTATGAGATCCCGTAGAGAATGCAGAAATCCCTGATCTTCCACCATTTGGGCATTGATATCATGCAGTTTTGCCACACAGACTGCTGCTGTTTTCCTAACATAGGGATCCTCATCCTTCAAGCACTTGCGGAGCGGCTCACAGAGATACTCTGTAATTTTGTCTACCCGGATGCACCCCATGGTTCTGACTGCCGAGGCTCGAATCAAAGTATTAGGATCTTCGCAATCCTTCACAAAGCTGTTTACAGCCATGATGGCCATGTCTGGCTGACTCTTGGCATAGTTCATCAAGTAGAGACACACAAGCTTCTTTAGTTCCAGATTGTCAGTCTGCATACAGTTCACTACGTCTGGAAAGAGAGAACTAACATCCTTCCCCACGGTCATAGCAGCAATCACTTTCTTCACAGCCTCCTTTCTCTTTTCATTCTTTTCATTGTTGAGTTCAGCTTTTAGTTCAAATATTTCTCCTTTTTTATTGGTTGTGAAATACCTGGAATCAGTCATGACTTTGGATCGGAGGTGGAGGCGAAGGCGAGGGTGGGGGTGGCAGAGGGAGCCGGAGAGCACAACCCGGGTGGTGGTGTAATGGTTTCTTGCCTGTCACGATTAGAGTTAGGCTTTAAGGACAGAGTTAATTTTTTCAACTTTGCCTGAAGATTGAGGCCTGTAGGGTGTGTGGAGAACTTACTTTATTCTTAAGGATGTAGAGATGCCTTGGGTAATTTGGCTGATGAAGGCAGGACCGTTATCGGACTGGATGAATGTTGGGAGTCTGAAACGGGGAATTGTATGCATGATGAGTTTGTGTGATGATATTTGCACCTTCTAAAGTTGTTGAGAACACTTCTACCAACCCAGAGAAAGTACAGACAAGGACTAGAAGATAGTGGAGCCATTTATCATGTGGCATATGAGTGAGTCTACTTGCCAATCTTCCCCAGGTACCTGGCCCTGGGCTTGGTGGGTAGGAAAAGGCAGAGGCTGGAGGGAGCCCTGAAGTTACACTGAGTGGCAGATAGAGCAGAACTGGATAATTTCTTGAACATGGCTGGAAAGGTGATGACAAGAGAGAATAGGGTGGAGAAGTTGCAGGAGGTTGGTAACCAACATGGAAAGAGTTGTGGAGGCTTTGGAGGTGAGAAAGGCTTTGAGAGTGAGGAAGAACTAAGCACCCTTCCTTCACATAACATGGTCCTTGCTTTTGAAGGTTTTGGGCTCGGAAGTCTTCTTTTTCTTCTGAGGAGTAAAGAGGAGAGAACAAGGACAGGGACAGCAACTGGCCTTGCAAGGGTAGTAGGGCTACTTGTTTGGCTACCTGATCTGCTAGCGCATTTCCAGCTGATTGTCTGGGGTTTGGTGGCCCCTGCAATGAATGATGGCAACTTTCTGTGGGAGGCTGGCAGCTTGAAGGAGCTTGCTGATGAGAGAGCCACTTATGACAGGAGTATTGTTTGCAGTTAGGAAACCCCGTTCTTTCCAGATGGATGAACGTGAGTGCACTACATTGAACGCATAACAAGAATTTGAATATATTGATCTGTTTTCCGGATGCTAGAGTGAGAGCTCGAGTGACGGCAATGAGTTCAGCCTTTTGGGAGGTGGTGCCTAGGAGGAGCAGATTGGCTTCAACAGTGTTGGGGGGTGACACTATAGCATAGCCAGCACGTCGGTGTCCTTGATGTAGGAAGGAGCTGCCGTCTACAAACCAAGTAAAGGGTGCATCTGGAAGGGATTTTTCTGTTAGGTTTGGAAAAGGTATAAGAAAGGTTGGAACAGTATTCACACAGAAGAGTGTGAAGAAGAGTCTTCGGCGGTTGTAGCTTCAGGTAAGAGCGTGGCCAAGTTTAGATGGGAGGTGGTTAGCATGGTGATGTGGGGAGTTTCTGTGAATAGAGCATACAGTTGGAGGAGCCATGGGGCAGAGAAAAGACTTAGTACACTGCGGTGAGCTAACATGTTTTTGATGTTATGGGTTGAATAAACTGTTAGGTTGGCATGAAGAGATAGTTTTAGGCTTTTAAGAGTGAGGACAGCAGCTGCCACCAATGCTCAGAGGCAGGCAGGCCATCCGAGAACTGTGGCCTCAAGCTGTTTAGGGAGGTAGGCAGAAATCTGGGGGGCATGGGTCCCTTAGACAGGGTTAGAACACGTATTGCAACTCCACGCCGTTCATCGCTATAGAGGGAGAAAGGTTTGGTGAAGTCTGGGAGAGTGAGGACGGGGGCTGAGATGAGAGCCTTTTGGAGTAGATGGAAAGGTTGAGTAATAGGCTGTGCAGGTTTTAAAGGCTCGTGGAGAGGGCCTTTAGTAGCTTGGTACAACGGTTTGGTAAGTAGAGTGAAGGAGAAAACCCAGAGCCTAAAATATCTCGCTAATCCTGGAAAAGAGAGAATTTCTTGCTTAGTTTGTGGAGGCGGGAAGGACTGGAGGAGGGAATATGTGGTCTGTTGTGAGCCCTTGGGTTCAGGGGGTAAGAGCTAGGCCTAGATAGGTGACTGAGGGGGTGTATATTTGTGCTTTCTTAGGGAAGACCTGATACCCCTATTCTGCCAAGAAGTTTAAAAGAGAGATAGTATGTATGGGTGTTGCAGTCTCTTTGAGAATGGCTACACAGGAGCAGATTATTAACATATTAAAGAAGAGAGGATGATTTTAGGGATAAAGTTACTAGCAAGGGCCTGTCCAAAAAGGTGGGAGCTGTCTCTAAAACCTTGAGGTAGTACGCACCAGGTGAGCTGACGTGAAAGGTGGGTGTCGGGGTTTTCCCACGTAAAGGCAAAGAGATTTTGGGAATCAGGGTGTAAAGGAATTGTGAAAAAGCATCATTTAGGTTTAGAACAGAAAAATGGGTGGTATTGGAGCGAAGTGAGGAAAGTAAAGTATATGGGTTGGAAACTACTGGACATACTGGGAGTACAGCTTGGTTATTGAGCCTGAGGTCCTGGACTAAGTGATAAGTTCCACCTGGCTTTTTAACAGGTAGAACTGATGTGTTAAAAGGAGAGTTTGTTGGGCGGAGTAGGTGACTGGTGAGGAGGAGAGAAATGATAGACTTTAGGCCTATGAAAGCTACTTGGGGGATGAGATACTGCTTCTGTGATAGGAACTGGGTGGGCTCTTTAAGGGTGATACAGATGGGGGTGTGGTGCTCTGTGACTGAGGGTGTGGAAGTATCCCAAACAGTGGGGTTAACTACAGATGGGGTATAAGGAAAAGTTGCATGTTTTAGGGTGGGAGGTCGGAGGAGTAGAAGAAAGTTAGAAGCCTGTTAGAAGACTTGGAGGGGTGGAAGTGGAGAGTAGTGTGGTTTTGAAAGGATATCTTTGCCTAGGAGCAGAGTTGGGCCTGAAGGCAGGACTAAGAAAGAGTGACTGTAGGAAAAGGTGTGCAGGGAGCAGAAAAGTGGAGGGGGGCTTGGGGTTTGGAGACTTGTCCATTGATTCCCACAACAGAGGTTTGGGAGGACTGGGTGGGTCCTGTAAAATTAGATAAAGCAGAGTAGGTTGCTCCACTATTAATTTTTTAAAAACATGCAGGCCTACCTGCCACCATCAGGGTTACCCTTGGCTCAGATGAAGCAATGGTAGTTGCTGGGACATCTGTTCCAGGGCACTGTCAGTCTTCAGTGGCAAGGCCGATGAGATCCGAGTAGGAGGTTTTGGCCAGCTCGGAAAGGGATGGAGGCGGTCCTTGCTAGAGCCGCGCACAGTCTGACTTCCACTGGGTCCTCCACAGAGGGGGCACAGCCTGGTGGGCACAGCTGGGTTTGGGCACTGCCTGGACCAGTGGCCTTCATTGCCACACGTGAAACAGGCGCCAGGTGGAGGTGGTTTGCTAGGAGGCTTCTGTATGGAGCTTCAGCCCTGTGGGCCTTCAGGGTAAAGGCAAGCATTTGAAACTCTGTTTTTTTTTCTTTTACTTTTCTCATCACAACTGTTAAAGACTTTGAAGGCTAAATTAAGAAGGTCTCACTGTGGGGTTTGAGGGCCGTCATCAACCTTCTGAAGCTTGCGCCAAATATCATGGTAGATTGGGTGAGGAACTGAAGGTTTGAAATAGTGGTTCCTTCTGGGCTGGCTGGGCCCAGGTTCGTAATTTTCTCATGGCTTCAGTTAAACAAGAGAGAAAAAGGGCTGGGTTTTTGCCAGGACCTTCGGTGGTTTCTGAAAGTTTTTCATAGTTTACCACATTTTGGGCACCCTTTTTGAGTCCTGCAAGGAGACACATAATCATGTGGTCTTGATGGCTGTGTCCAGGGGCCCTGTCTTGATAATCCCAGTGGGGGTCCTGGTTGGGAACTGCCTCTGTGCCAGTATGCTGGGCAGGAGCTTGGTGATGAATTGTATTAGCATGCACCTGAGCTAGGGTCCAAGTACGGTCCTGGTCTTCTGGGGTGAGGGTGGAAGAGAGGATAAGTAGAGGTCATACCAGGTTAGTTCATAAGACTGGGTAAGGTACTGAAACTCCCTAATATAAGAGGTAGGGTCTTCTGGAAATGAACTGAGTCTTGTTAGTTTGAGAGATCAGTGAGGGAGAAGGGAACATGAACTCTAAAGATACCTTCAGTTCCTGCTACTTCCTGAAGGGGGCATTCTAGCACCGGCGCTGAAGTACGGGTGGGGCATGGGCCAAAGATGGTGCCGGAGCTGGTATGGACAGGAGGGAAGGAAGAAGCCAGAAGGGGTTCCCGCTGAGGGTTTGAAGAGGGAAGGCGGGTTGAGTTGACAGGCAGTGGAGGATACATAGGGGTGTAAGGTGGCGGGATGGGTTTACAGGCTCCATGAGAGGGCAGTGAGGAAGGAGAATGAGTACAGGTAAGGCTAGAGTTTTCCTGAGGAGAGGACGGTGTAGGAAAAGAAGTGGTACTTTTGGAGGTGATGCCAGCTAGGAAGATGGTGGCTGAGAAGACAATGAGGAAGCTTGGGGAGTTAATGAAGATGGTTGAGATGGAAGGATATGGTCTGGGAGAGGTGGACAGAAGTCTGCTTGATCCAATGAGGAAAAAGAGGTAGGGTCGGGAGGAGAAAGGCGATGAGGGCGGCGAGAATGAAGAAGGATTTGAATAGGTAAGCAAGAATTGCAGAGGTCGGGTTGTGATCTGGGTGCAAAAAGGCCTGGACACAAGGAATTTCTCCCCATTTGCCCAGTCATCTGCAATAATTGCTTAAGTCAGTTAAAACTGTAGAGCTGAGTGTTCCCTTTGCGGGCCATTTGGACCCGTTATCTAATTCATACTGCGGCCAGGCTTTATTGTATAAAAAAGACAAGGCACTTACAGCAGATATCCTGCCTGAGGCCTAAGGTTTGCAGATTTTTTATGAGGCAGCCTGGAGGGCTGTTTTTTGGAATTCAGGACCGGGAGTTTCCCATAATGAAGGGTAGCTCGAGAGAACACAGAAAAAGGAGACCATCCTGGACAGCTGGAGGGAGACGATAAAAGGAATTATGGTCTCCGCTGCCTTTTTGGTTCCTGGAACGGGATGAAATGGCTTAGAGGCATCCCCCTAAGACCAGACGATCAGCGAGTGCCTGGCGCACGCTGGAGCCTTCTTCGATCAGTGTTGGATTTTTGGACTGGAGAAACCAAGAGAGGCCATGTAGATTTTGCCCTGTTAACCCGGCTCCCAGGGAAACTTACCAGTAGGCGAGATCAGCGGCTGATGCGCATGCACAGACAGGCGACTGGAGGCTGAGGAGCTTCCTTTGTCTGGTTGCTGTGGCCTGCTGTCTGGGGTGGAGGGGTAGGTCCACAAGCGACACGGACCTGAGCCCCTCCTAGAATTTGGCACCAGATGTGAGGTTCTTGAATCGGTTTGAACCGCAAGAGCGCGCCAACAGACAACACGAGGCGGTGTGGAGCAACATGGTGTTTTAATGAGTGCCTGGTTTCAGGTGGGCTGAGGCCTAAAATGGCGTCAGCCCCAAGTGAGGATGGAACAGGGGTTTTGTAGTCCTCTGTAAACAGTAAGTGTCCCAGTCTGATGTGACTGCTATGTAGTACCTGGACGGCCTCTTTCTTGATCTTCAGGGGTACATGTCTTCCAGCCAAGGTAAGTGTCTTCTGGCCGGCTCTCTTCCTGCTTCTACTGTCTTGCTGACACATGCTGCTGATGAAAGCGGCCTTGCATCTTGGGACTGGGCCTGAGAAGGGAGCAGTTACTCATCCCTTCAAGCTTTCAGGCCCTGAGGAGAATCTTTGAACCCCCTGCATCACTGGCCACCCTCCTGATAGATCCCTGCGATGCCAGGCAGGAATGAGCTGCTTGGGTATCCAGAGAGCTCCCAGTACCTTTCTGCTACTTCCCCTACCCCTATATTTTGCTTGGCTTGGTTCTCTAATTTGACTCAGCTGCACGTAAAGTCAGGAACTTCTCCCACAAACAGACCTTCAGCTTCTCCAGTGGGGATGTGTATTCGGGAGAGGGGGATCTCCCTTTGCCACTTCCATTGTTGGGGCACTCACAGTATTTGGGATGTCTCCCAGGAGCAGTACACTTCCTGCAGAGGGTCTGTTGTCCTCTCAGAATCGCTGGTCTGTTCTTGCAGTTGATCTGCAGCTAAAATTCACAATGCAAGCCTCTGCATGCTGCTCTGTCTGGAGCTGAAAGCTAGTCCTGCATCCCATCTGCCATGATCACTGGAAAATCCTCATTTATTTTTTAAAGGGTCCAGAAACTGCTAATCTATAGAGATAGAAATTAGATTAGTGGTTGCCTAGGGCAGGATGGATGCAAAATTTCAGATTGGGAGGTTAAAGGCTATTGTATAGAATTTTTTGGAGATAATACTGATTGTTGTAGTGCATGTAAAATTCTGTGAATATACTAGGAAACAATGAACTGTACACACTAATTGGTGAATAATATGGTATATGAATTATATGTCAACAAAGTTTTAGAAGACATTCCTTGCACCATGATATTAAAAAATGCTGTTTCAGTTGTATAATTACTTCTTCTCTCTATGTCAAGGGCACCGAACAGGCAGGAGACTCTCACTTGCCACTGTTCTTAACAGTATTATAAAATAATTACATAAGACAGGTTACTCATCAATCTTTTGTTTGTCTCCTTGGCATGCACCTATTCAGACTGTTAATATTATGTATGTACTTTGAATTTTAGCAGTTATATTTTAACTTGATTGATTTTTTTCTCAGATATAAGTATGAGAAATGACAGAAAGAAACAACAACTGGAAAAGAAGCATTGCATAAGAACAGGATGTCTCTGAAATGGACGTCAGTCTTTCTGTTGATACAGCTCAGTTTTTACTTTAGCTCTGGAAGTTGTGGAAAGGTGCTGGTGTGGCCCACAGAATACAGCCATTGGATAAATATGAAGACAATCCTGGAAGAGCTTGTTCAGAGGGGTCATGAGGTGACTGTGTTGACATCTTCGGCTTCTATTCTTGTCAATGCCAGTAAATCATCTGCTATTAAATTTGAAGTTTATCCTACATCTTTAACTAAAAATGATTTCGAAGATTCTCTTCTGAAAATGCTTGATAGATGGACATATGTTGTTTCAAAAACTACATTTTGGTCATATTTTTCACAATTACAAGAATTGTGTTGGGAATATTATGACTATGATTACAAGCTCTGTAAAGATGCAGTTTTGAATAAGAAACTTATGACAAAACTACAAGAGTCAAAGTTTGATGTCGTTCTGGCAGATGCCCTTAATCCCTGTGGTGAGCTACTGGCTGAGCTATTTAACATACCCTTTCTGTACAGTCTCCGCTTCTCTGTTGGCTACACGTTTGAGAAGCATGGTGGAGGATTTCTGTTCCCTCCTTCCTATGTACCTGTTGTTATGTCAGAATTAAGTGATCAAATGACTTTCACAGAGAGGATAAAAAATATGATACATATGCTTTATTTTGACTTTTGGTTTCAAATTTATGATCTGAAGAAGTGGGACCAGTTTTATAGTGAAGTTCTAGGTAAGTCATGTGTCTAATTGGTGCTTATTAAGTTCTAACTGTTCTGTGCCTTTGAAGGTGAGCTTATATAAATATAATGTCAGAAGATAGTGTTTTTAAGGGAAATTATGTATTGCAAATGTAAGATGATCTATCAATCTCAAAAAGATTATAGAATGTTGACCTTATAGAATCAGTTAGAACCCTGGGTCCATCACTACTACAGGACACCCAGAGAGTGATAAACCTTCAATGTAAAGCACTTATGATTTCTTTAAACCATCACATATCATTTTGCTACACATTTTTTTATCTTTAAAAAAAGTCAATAGATACTTCAAGAAACATCTTCATGAAGGCAGACACATAAATTTAGTATTTACACATATTTCTAGAAAAATTACCAATGCAGGATTGAGGAATTTGTTTCTCTTTGAGTACCTCAGTTTCCTCATTTAGAAATTAAATTTTGTTTTTCATGTAAGAAGAAGGATTCCCTCACAGTTGAGAAATATAGTGGCTTTACTCCAGAAACAGAAGCCTAAAACTTGAGATTTCTAATGTTCATACATTCCTTCAATAACAGCTTGACAATTATTTCTTTCAAAAACTGAAATCTTGTTGAAAGTGAACATCTAAGTTTTAATCTATATTTTATTAAACTGCATCTCTGCATCAAAGAAAATAGGGGCCAAATTAAGGGAGAGCACATCTCTATGTCAATAAATTCTGAAAATTTTTTAATTCTCATTTGTAAATATATTTATTTTAAAAATCTAATTATATTCTTAAGATGAATCAAGACAGTAGTAGGTATAAAGATTTCAGTGTTAAGCTAAAAAAACTCATGGTTTACTTGGAGAACCAAGGATCAAGGGACTAGCTTAATAAATTGTAGACGCTAGAGTACTTCCTGGAAAGCTGTTTTCATGGGTAAGGTAAGATGAATTACTTGTGGAACTGAAAGAGTTGTTTAAAGGTGTATTTGTTACTATTGCAGCATCACAGAGAAGACAAATATGTATTTAAGTTCATAGGGGCTACATTAGTCCATTCTCACACTGCTATATAGAAATACCTGAGACTGGGTAATTTATAAAGAAAAGAAGTTTAATAGACTCATGGTTCCACATGGCTGGGATGCCTCAAGAAACTTAGAATCATGGTGAAAGGCTAAGGGGAAGCAAGCTTGGATCTTCTCACTTAGCGGCAGGAGAGAGAAGTGCAAGCAGGGGAAATGCCAGACACTTATAAAACTATCAGATCTCATAAGAACTCACTCAATATGATGAGAACAGCATGGAGGAATCCACCCCATGATCCAATCACCTGCCACTGGGTCCCTCCCTCAACACATGGGGATTATGGGAATTATAATTCAAGATGAGAGGAGATTAGATTTGGTTGGGGACAGCCAAACCATATTAGTGACTTATTTTAATAATTATTTATGATTGTGAATATACTGATGTTACATTAAAGATGTAATATCTTCTTACAGATCTCTGAATACTTTGCCTTCCTTATGTATACATATGAGCAATATGTGCAATATATAAAATTTAAATTATGACTATATATAAATGTATTTATATATATTTTATCAATGCACAGACATTTTATATATCTTTGGGTATGTTATTCCAAGTCCTTTCAGGAAAATACCTGCATATTCAAATAACAATTCTCATGTTAGCTATCTTTTGTTTTGTTTTGTTTTGTTTTTTTTCCATCAGGAAGACCCACTACATTATTTGAGACAATGGGGAAAGCTGAAATGTGGCTCATTCGAACCTATTGGGATTTTGAATTTCCTCACCCATTCTTACCAAATGTTGATTTTGTTGGAGGACTTCACTGTAAACCAGCCAAACCCTTGCCTAAGGTAAATGTATTCTTGTTTCATTTGTTTGCTTGACATTTTCAGAAGGAATGGCTGGATATATTTCTTTCAGAGTGTTTAACTCAGAGTGAGGGGAATATGGGAGGTCAGAAAAAAGGACTTGCTGCTAGAAAATCATATATTTCTATACTATCACAAGTATGTGAATGTTATTGTCATTAAAGACCAAAGAGGATTACTAGGAAGATTTTGAAAACAGGGTTAGTTAAAGTAAGGCCTTCGTTGTGCAACCCAAAAGATAGTATGATTCATTTCTTCAAAAATGTTTGTAGAGTGATTAATACAAACCACAGGTAAGTGCTGGATTTTCAGAGAATAAAGGTAGCACACTTTCTGCTCCCTCATGCCTTACATTGTACTTCGAAAGATAGAATAAAAACAAGTGAAAAAGAAAAGTCTAAAAGTGTTATAAGGAAAGACCACAATGATAAAGAAATATGCAGAAGAGATCCCAAACTCATCGACAATTAAAGTGAGTACTCAATAATGTGCAGAGATAGGTGAAATGATGAGGGGGTGAGAAAGACACAAAAAGAAAAACAGAGGCCAAGCAAGGTGGCTCACACCTATAATCCCTGCACTTTGGGAGGCAGAGAAAGGATGATTGCTTGGGCTCAGGAGGTTGAGACCAGCCTGGGCAACATGGTAAAACCTCATCTCTAACAAAAGTAAAAATAATAGCTAGGCATGGGGGTGTGTGCCTGTAGTCTCATAGTCCCAGCTACTTAAGAGGCTGAGGAAGGAGGCTTGCTTGAGTCTGGGGGCAGAGGCTGCAGTGAGCTGAGACCACACCACTGAACTCTAGCCTGTGCAACGGAGTGAGACTCTGTCTCAAAAACAAACAAATAAAAGAACAAAAAAGTAAAGGCTTGCATTAAGAAAGAAAAGTAGAAAAGCAGTAAGGGCAGTTCCCAAATTTAGTTTACAGGAAAAGGTTGAGTAAAGAGTCAATGATGGGCCAGATGCGGTGGCTTACGCCTGTAATCCCAGCACTTTGGGAGGCCAAGGCAGGCGGATCACCTGAGGTCAGGAGTTTGAGACCGGACTGGCCAGCATGGTGAGACCCCGTCTCTACTAAAAATACAAAAGTTAGCCAGGCATGTTGGCAGGTGACTGTAATAGCAGCTACTTGGGAAGCTGAGGCAGGAGAATCGCTTGAACCCGGGAGGCGGAGGTTGCAGTGAGCCGAGATCACGCTATTGCACTCCAGCCTGAGCAACAGAGTGAGACTCTGTCTCAAAAAAAAAAAATATATATATATATATATATATATGAAATTTGATATACCCATTAAGGACAATGGAGAGCTACTGAAAAGAGTTAAGAAATGAAGAGATATGATCAGATTTCCTTTCAAAAAAATCCCAATATTCCCAATGTATAATATTACAAAAAGGCACATTTATAAAATGTAAAGATCATTTAGGAAATTTTACATGAGTTTAGGCAATCATGACTACTTTTACAATAGTAATCACAACTTCATATTGTGCTGTGTGGAAAAAATGTAGTTACCACAGATGAAACACTTAAGTTGTCTCTGACACATAGCCAGTGATCCAAAAATATTGTTGATATTATGATTATTTTAGTCATTATTTCTAATACTTTAAATTAGCTAACATGTGCCAGCCATTTAAGATATCAGTCTTCATTTAATAGTGATTGATTTTCCAACACATCAAGATTATATTCTCTAGCAAAGTCCTAGAGAACAGATACTCTGTGTACTTGTTTAAATGTAAATGTTTAAGTTTGGGCAGTCAGTTGAACAAGCTGGAAAGCTAAAGTTGTTTTGTAAAGGTGGAGGCTCTTCATTAATATTCTAGCTTAAAAGGTAATTCTGTGTACTCTTATCTTATTCTCAAAAAAAAATCTTCTCACTCACATTAAAAGAAAGTGATAGTGCCAGTAGCAGGGGGAAGAGAGTAGGAGAATAAGGAGGAGAGGAATAAATGACTAGTAGTACAATAGTGATTATTACTAATACTAGCATGATCTCAGCTCACTGCAACCTCCACCCTCCAGGTTCAAGCGATCTGATTCTCCTGCCTCAGCCTCCCAAGTAGCTGGGATTACAGGCACCTGCCAACACACCTGACGAATTTTTGTATTTTTAGTAGAGGCAGAGTTTCGCCATGTTGGCCAGGCTGGTCTTGAACTCCTGACCTCAGGTGACCCGCTTGCCTCAACCTCTCAAAGTGCTGGGATTACAAGTGTGGGCCTCCGTTATTGTTAACTTGCAGAAGGTAGACTTGAATCCAAGTAAATAATTGTGCAACTGATTCTCTAATTCTTCTGTACACAAAATAATTGTTGCCATAAATTTGCTTGCTTTTCCATTATGTATTAGATTCTCAGATAATGTTTGTATATTTCAAAAGAATAAGACTCTTGCCAAAAAGTATCAAGTGTTTGATGCCTATCATATAGGCATTGCCATTATAATATACTCACATGAAACTGTACAGAGGATAAATCATGATGGTAAGATTCAATATTGGTAGCAAATATTCATTAAAAACTCTGGAAATAATTCAAATATCTTACATTAAGAAATGGTTAAAAATTTATATAATGTGCATACCAAGCCATTACAATCCTTTTTTCAAAAAAATGTTTAATTACGCTGTCAGCCGTGGTACAGGTATAGTTGGAAACTAAGGAACAAAATGATGAGTAGAACAAGATCACGATTTTTTTGTAGAATAAAAAGGAATATACAATGAGAATAAAATTTTCTAAATAAACATCACATATGTACATTGAGTTATATAAATAGAATTAAACCCATAATGAAATGGTACACATTTTAAATTGAGATAGAGATATGGGTAAATGATTTTCTTTTTCTAAATTTTCATACTTTTATAAGACTACTTACATTGATCTTCTGTTACCATTACTTTCATAAAGACGTCACAGAATGAGATCAGTGCTGATCTGTCTATAAAGAGATGTTTTATTACTTCAATACTGGGTGGATGAAGAAGATTTTTGGCAGTGAATGAGACAAAACATTGAACTCAAGTTACATTAAATGTGGCTACAGGCAACTGCAATTACACTGAGTTCCTGGATGCCTCATGAATTATCTCTAATAGCCATACACTGAATCTCCAATTAAAACTGATGTCAGGCCAGGCACAGTGGCTCATGCCTGTAATCCCAACACATTGGGAGGCTGAGGTGGGTGGATCACGAGGTCAGGGGGTCAAGACCAGTCTGGCCAAGATGGTGAAACCTGACTCTACTAAAAACTGAAAAATTAGCCAGGCATGGTGGCAGGTGCCTGTAATCCCAGTTACTCAGGAGGCTGAGGCAGGAGAATTGCTTGAACCTGGGAGGCAGAGGTTGCAATGAGCCAAGATTGCATCATTGCACTCCAGCCTGGGTGACAGAGCAAGACTCCATCTCAAAAAAAAAAAAAAAGTCATGAAGTTAAATTATATTTTTGAAAAATACTTACCAATCTATGGTCTGCATTGACATATTTTAGAATTTCTTTATTTGTAAACAGTTTTATAAAGAAATTTCCCCCAATGATCTATCATTGTTATGATAGAAGGGGTTGGTCATTATTTTACTGAGAAAAAAAGAATTTAGAACAAAAGGGACAACAGCAACAAAAAGATGAGTATACAATTTTCATATGATATCTAGGAAATGTATGGGTCTACATTTCTTTTTCTCTTACTCGGTGTGAGAATACATTGAGTGATATGGCATTAGAGAATGGATTTAAGTTTAAAAACAGGAACACATCAGGAAACACAAGTCAGAATAATTCTCATTCATTTCGAAGCAAACACATATTCACCAGGAGCTTCATATAGTGTGAGGGAGCTACTCTAGAGGGTGAGCAGATCTCCACTGGAGAAAGGCCTGGTGACCTCTCCCATTGTGGTTCAAGTGCTCCCTGTGAGACATGGCAAAGTGATCATGAGGGTCCCTCACATTCAGTTATAAATAGCACATCAATTTCACAGTGTGATTTCAGGACAAAAGGTGTCATAGTCATACCTAAACAATGACCTGAGAAATAAGATCACTTAATTATGGAACTATATAGTATATAATACTGTATTATAAATGAAATTCTCAGAAATATTTCCCAGAAATTCCAAACCACAATACCAGACTGTTGAATGTGAGTGATTCTTATACTTCAGCTTTTAAGGCTTTTTGGGGGGTGAGGGTATCGGGGGGAAGTGAGGGGTAGTGCAGTAAGACTAGGAAACTCTAACTAACTTTAAGTGAAATATAAATGGTTAGAGAGCTAAAGAAGCTAAATAAATGTAGATGTAAAATCATTCTAATCGTAACTAACTTTTCCTCATTGCTCATAGACATGTAATGGCTCCAATGACTCCTAACTAAAAGAACTGAACAGAAAACAATAAAATAAAATGGCCCCAAATAAACACAAGAGATTTAGTAGAGCTACAAAAAAAATAGAATTAAAGCCAAGTAAAGCTACCTTCAATAACCTATGTTAGTAATTATAATATTATAAATAAAGTGTCTGGGTGTAATATTTTCTAGCATTATCTCTTCCTACTGCAGTGTCATAGCTTTGTTTCAGTTCTTCCTTACACACACATACATACATGCATATGCACACATATTTACACAAATTTGCATGAAAGATCCCACATATATTATATTACACATCTCCTTTCAAAGCAACTGAATGATTAGGTCAGTTTAAAAAATTACTCCAATAGCTTCTGACTTTCTCTTCTTAGGTGTTTGTAACAATCCTGTCAATAGTGTTTTCTATGCTGTTGCTCTTTTCTGATAGAACAAATTCTTTCTTCACAGGAAATGGAAGAGTTTGTGCAGAGCTCTGGAGAAAATGGTATTGTGGTGTTTTCTCTGGGGTCAATGATCAGTAACATGTCAGAAGAAAGGGCCAACAAGATTGCATCAGCCCTTGCCCAGATCCCACAAAAGGTTAGATAAAGTGCCTTAATTGTGAATGGCTACTAAATGAATCTGTTAAACTCTTCAAGAGTCCATTACAGAAATGTTCTGCCTGAAAATTTAACTGCTATGATAGTTCTAATTATCTCAGACATCTGTTCAAAACAAAAAACATATATGGAAGATCTTAAGATCATAACGAGAGGAGTTTCAATTGATAATAACGTTGGCATTAATATTGTGATCAGAAGGAAATACATTTAAGAGGTGCTAGTGAAGTTTCATATTATCATGGTATGGTAGGCAGGTACATAGAAATCACTAAATTCTGCCCTGTCATTTGCTCCTTTTGGTTTACAGGATTTTAGAAAGTACAATATACACTGTAGATATTATCAAAAAGCAGTTAAATTTTAATAACTTACTGTACTATCACAATAACAATAAGCAGGTATTGAAAAAACTTTGAAATGCATCATGTAGCTTCATCTTACCAAGCAATCTGGCTGTTTTTACTTCCCATGTATTGGAATAGGTCTATTTAGTGTTCTGTTCAGGGTGCCATTCAGAGAAAGAATGTCCTAGCCTGACAAACCGCTACTCTGGAAGTACCCACCTAGCCAAGTAGATTTAGAGAAAAAAAAAAAAATTGTCTGCTCTGCTGGCTTGGGTGCTGCTAATGTCTTAAGCAGAAAAATGTAATGGAAAGGGTGGATATAGAATCCTGCTTTTAAGGTAGACTGTGTGTATTATTAAATGTGGCCCAACAAAGGCTATGCTTTAAGAATCAGATTAGTGCCTTCTGCAGATTAAGAAGGAGCAGAAAACATAAATAAACATGGTAGGAATTTATTTTCTAATCTCTACAATCTTTGTGTATTTTCAATTTACACTTTAGTTTCTTATCTGACACAGCCCTCTCCGAATGATCTATGCAGGTTTTTGCTGAAAACACAGAGTTACTTTAACACTCCCATATGAAATACAAGGTCAACACTTGTAAATTCTACTCCAGTTCATAAAGATTGCTTGGGAATTCTAAAATCAGTACCTTAGTTTAGTACTAGACATGGTAATGACTGGCTATAGCTGACCATATATCAATGCTGTCAATGCTATGTAGTGTGTCATCTAAGTGTGAAAGATCAGTTAAGCAAAATGTAGCAAAATACAATTTTATGCATTTTCAGCATCTGTATTGTTAATCATGAATTGTCAATGGGTTCTTTTTTCCTACATTGTTAGCATTTACAAAAGTAGCAATACTGATAACAGTCTGAATTTGTGTCAAACACTGCCACTTGAAATTTTTCCTGAAAGTAGCACTTGATAGTTAGCAAATTAAAAGAAATTACACATACTACATATGTAGCATTATTTCTCACCATATGCACAGTTTAAATATTTAGTCTTTTGTAATCAATGATGTCAAATTCATAACATAACTTATGACTAGTAGACAAGTGGATATAAGTAAACTCATATCACTCAAAAATTAATAAATTTATATTAAATTTGGAAGGTTACAGCTAGTATAAACTATGTAAAATAAATGTGTGGGTTATTACTAATTTGCTACTTTTTTTGTACTAGATTTAAGACTAACAATTCTTAAATATTTGAATATTTCATTGATAATCTTGTGAACCCCAAACATCTGAGACAGGTCTCAGTACATTTAGAAAGTTTATTTTTGCCAACTTGAAGCAGGGAGGAGGCATTCCTTTGAGTTTCTTATTAGCCTCTCCAAGGAGGCAATCAGATATGCATTTATCTCAGAGAGCAGAGGTGTGACTTTGAATAGAATGGGAGGCAGTGATTTGCTTAGTGACTTTGGGGCCCCAAGGCTTATTTTCCTTTTACATTAAAAAAAATCTTTTGGAGAAAGCATTTTAGAAGAAAATGAGTCTCTGGTCTCAGGTTTTCTTCCGATCTCTAATGGCAAGGATGGTTTATTCCTAAGCAGTTCCTGAGTTATTAGGAAAGTTCATCTTTAGTAAGTTGTGAAGTCTCATGTCCTATGAAGACAAAATAAAGGGAGGAAGGGAGAAAAACAAAACCAAACAAAAGAACAATCCTGTAAAATTAATATAGGCCACATTACTCTGAAGTCCATGTATCAGTAGGCAGGTATGAAAGTGGATTATGTATGTAAATTGGTTGCTGTTGTTTTCTTCTGAAGTTGAAGTTGTCCAGCTTAATTTGTAGGGCTTTATGAAAGCATGGCTTAGATTACAGTGACTCCAAATTAGGAAAAATGGTGGGGCGGGGGAGGAAAATAAATCTGAAGACAATATTTTGAAGATGTGTGGTCATGAAAAATTAGAATTCAGTCTAAACTGTAGACTGTAATAAAAATTGAAAATCATTAGGCAAGACTGTAATCTAACAACAGGTGCACAGTAATTTTTAAAACATAATTTTTCTCTCTTCAGTTTCCCAATTTTACTAAAGTCAAACCATGGTAGAACTGATTTGCTTTATTATACTTGGCCTGATTATTTGTATACAGAAGAGGAAGAATAATTTGTTATTTACATAGGCTTTTAAAGTGGCTTTGATGGATCTTTGTCTTATAGAAAGAATCTCAGATAAGACTTTTTCAAAGCTGAGGCAAATCATAGATTTGTACCATCAAATATCTATGAGTTGGGTGAATTCCTCTCCTTTTGGGGTTCAAAAATAAACTTGGTGCTCCTGGGCCTGTCAGAAAGTTACATTCTTTGCTTAACACAGTTCAGGAACCCTGTACAGGGACCTTATAGATGAAGCTATGAGGCCAGTTTTCTCAAGGGGCTTTTATTGGCTCCATAAGTCAAGTTTGATTCCCTAAAGGAAAGCACAAAATTCCAGTGAAAGCCTTGGTAAAATAAATGGTTTCTCTAATTGTGTTTTGTTATAAATGAAAATAGATTCTTATTGCACTTATGCAAATAACTATATTGACAAAAGTAAAAAATACTCACAAATAGTTTCCAAATTCTGAAGAAATCAGGTAGAGGGAAACAAATATGTTCTAAATTTTGTTCATAAGAGTATACTAAATTGTTAAAAGCTGTTAATAGCTCAAAAAAAAAAAGATTCCTTGACTCTAAAAAAACACAAAACAAAGGATCAGCAATGTTTTAAGCAAAGTCAAAAAGATTACTTTAGTTTTCTGTTAGTTCAGTCCATGTAGTTAATTCCTGTTCTGCTTGATATTCATGAACATTTTAGTTCTCCAGGAGTCCTGAAAGTTTTTCTTCTATTATAATGTCACAATCTCCAAAATTATCGAAAACTTTTTTTGAAGAGCACCTGTTAGAATTTTATGGCTGATTATAAAACCACCTTCTAAAGAGGACCGAAGTCGGACAATTGTCTTGGATGACAAAAAGTTTTAGGGTAGCCTCAGTCAAAGACACAATGGACAAGGAAATTTGTTACCTCTGTAGCACACAGTAACTTAACAAATATAATTGTTACTGATAATGTACACACTAAGTCATATCAGAATTATAGGAGTTTCCCATAATTTTGGAACACATACCAATAACATATTTATATAAATACAGCTCAAAAAGACCAACCACCATTTCATATTTGAAAATGTTTCCTGTATAATTTTTATACCAAAGAAGCCAAATTATGTCATTTTTGGACTTTAGGGAAACTAATAAATTAAAGGATTACTTAGGTCAGAAAAAAACATAATTTATTAATTTGTTTGGAAAATTTCTCAACTATCAAAGGTTTAAAACACTTAATATCAGAGGTAAGATAAATCATTCATTTGACTAAAGTGGTAACTCAAGGATTTCAAAAAAAGGCAAAAATCTTCATTCTTTGAGAGAGGAGACTCAATTTTCCAAACAATAAGCCCTAATAAAACAGCATGAAGCCAAATATGTTTGTGTTTCAAAATTGTATGAACAATCTGTAAAATTCTAATCTTGACCATAAGATATAACTTTCCTGAGCCTTTCATAACCTTTATAATCTTTATTAAGAAGTCAGGTTATGCTTCCAGAAAACCTTATTAATCTGACACAGGGGCCCATATGTTGGTCTTGCATTAGTGTGTCTTTGACATTAATGATTAATTTATAAATAAACTAACTTATTTTATCTCTCAGTATCAGTTCTTACAATCTCACACACCCACCTCTTCTGTGATAGTCCCTGGACCTTGAGGAGCTGAATAGCTTTTAGAAAACACTGTTAGCATTATGCCACAACAAACAGAACTTGAGGAAAAAAACTTAAATGAGTTGAAAATGAAGGATAGTGTTGCTATTTCACACCCTTTATAGTTTAGCTTTGAAACCAAAATGATAACAGTCTTTTCCCAAAACAAACCTTACTGCCTGTGGACTAGATTGCTTAATGCCACAGGGTTAGAAGTTATGATAACCTTACTTAATTCAAGATGTGGATATTTTCATTAAACCAACATCAATGTCTTATTTATTAAAAAATTACACAAGCAAAGATCATTCTATTTTGGGCTTGCTTTACAGTTTTGTAACCCGTATGTCAAATTTTGACACCTTAAAGTATTTGGCAAGAATAACTATGAAATTGCTTGATTAATAAATGCAAACAAAAATGTATGCTGGAAATTTTTAAGACATTTCTAATATTGTCATACTTTAGCGATAATTGTAAAGCTATCTTATTTATACAAGATTTTATTTAAGTTACATAAACTTGAAAAAGTATTTGACTAATCTTTTTTTCTGGCAAAGTATTTAATTCAAGCACTTTTATTTTCTTGAGCCAATTAATTAGAGCTCTTTTATATATTTTCAGTAGTAAAACTTTGTGTACAAAACACATAATTACAGACACATATTAAGCATGCCAGTATAAGTACATCTTATAGATTTATGAAAACTACTTTTTGCCATATTAGACTTCCAAATTCTTGATAACCTGTTTCAATAGGTAATCTGTATGAATACTTGATCACCATAGGCAGTTGTAAGCTAAATAGTCTTAAATTTGCATATTAAAAGAAACCAAGTGAAAATCAAATAGCAAAATTTACACCATGAGGTACAGAGAGAAAAAATTTGGTGTGCTGCGAGGAAAATAAAATGGATTTAATTGCCTATTAAACATAAAATTATAGAAATTATAATGGCCTTTTAAATAGATGCAAACACATTACACACACACAAAAGATTCTATGGCTTTTACTTCAGAACTTTAGCCATGAGATAAAAAAAATTGACCAGCTTACAGACAAAAACCTGTTGAATCCATACTGTGGTTTTTATCTTAATAGAAAAATAAAAGCAAATTTAAAGCAAGAAGAAAAGAAATTTTTTTAAAAAGAGAGAACTTAGGAACTCTATAGCTTGCAGGACAACTTTAAGCCTCTTAATGTATATGTGCACAAAGACCATATTACCTTCATTTTACATAAATTCTGCCAAGTAGAGGTGTCATAAATCCTAATGGGCGATATCAGGGGATCATTGCCTCTTACATGACTCAGTTTCTCTCTCCAGAGGTCTATGACCTCTGAGAGGGCTCAAAATGCTGGGTGATCTGCTCTTATATGTGTTTCCTTGACTAGCCTGGTTTTAAAAGTTAATTTTTGTTGGGGATTTCCCTGCGGGACACTGCATGTCATAGGGGGTCAAGCCCAAGACACTCCCACAAGGCCTCCAGTCACTTAGGGGTGTCTTTTGGCTGAGAGGAGCAAATGCTCTTTCTCTCTGGAGATGGGAAAACTCAGTCTCTCATTTACCTATGTAAACCATAGTTCAGTTTCTCATGCAAATCCACACAGACAAGCCAAATCGAGATTAATTTGGGGAATAAAAACAATAGAGGAGACCCTTTACAATGCATCGCCAAACTAGAATTAGGATCCTTAAACAACAACTTCCTAGGAGGAAAAAAATTACAACAGTCAATACTACTTCCTGTATTCTGTACTCAGCCACCCCCTACTTTTAACTCTCATCTGCCATTACACATGCCAAGGTAAAATCCTCTCACAGTACAAGGTAATCTGTGGTAATCTCAAAGCCAAAGAGGTCAGGTCATTCAACATAGGAAAACAGAGCTTTGGACTGAAGAAAAAATCTGCCCACAACTCTTGTAACTCCATAGAGAAAACAGAGCACCCCCAAAGTGGTGAGTGGTGCCCTTGTTCTGAATTCTTTAAAAGAGTTCAAGTCATTAGAAGCCTTCTCTAGATTTTTTGTACTGCAAATGGCACAAGGCAAAAGGAGGTATAGGGTGGA
The DNA here is from genome assembly GCF_006542625.1 of Nomascus leucogenys. Lineage (NCBI taxonomy): Eukaryota > Metazoa > Chordata > Mammalia > Primates > Hylobatidae > Nomascus > Nomascus leucogenys. The sequence continues at coordinate 35,643,571 of NC_044389.1, forward strand.
AGAAAAGTAAACAAAAGAACACTTGTTTTTTTGAAGACAGGAAGCAAACACAGAAACCAAGAGCATGGTTTTTAGGTTTTGTTTTGTTTTGTTTTGTTTTCTCTTTTGCGTCTGCAAAGAATTTTAGCCAAATTAGACAGGCTTTGTTACCCACAATTTGGAATTCTCACTCAGATTTGATCAAGTCAGGTAAAGTTTGTCAAATCTGATGGGAGAAATACTGGAATGTACAAAAAAATCCCAAAAGTGTGATCACTAAGCACTGTAATGGTAAGGAGAAATTAAGTCCAGCTAGTTGGTAAACATTAACCAAGACAAAACCCCAATTCAGCTATTTACCTAAGGATGGGTTTCAGGCAAAAACTGCCCTCTGCCATCCTAGAATCAGGAAAGAAACCTCAAATTCATCCTCCCTCCTGGGAACGAGCTCAAACTCCATAGTTACCTGACTTCCATTGTCATGGAAACAGGAAATATTGCCTTTCTTGTAGGAAGCAAGTAAAACTCCAAAAAAAAAAAAAAAAAAAGGAGTTGTACAGCAAAATAAACTTTAGATCTTGACTGAATTTTGGGGTATCAGGGATTCTCTGGAGGGGTTGCTCCCAGACCTCAGCCAATTGTCTTATTTGTTTGAGCCCTAAAGTTAGCTCATGCTGGTACCAAGCACTGATAGGACTTTTATCAAAGGTCAGGGAACCTCCACTCAGAATCTCTTGATGGTTACCAAAATATGAACCCTGAATATCTGAGAGAGTTCCCAGTAAATTTAGAAAGTTTATTTTGCCAAGGTTGAAAATGTGCACCCATGACACAGCCTCAGGAGGTCCTGATGACATGTGTTCAAGGTGGTGGGGGGGGCAGTTTGGTTTTATACATTTTAGGGATACATGAGACATCAATCAACATATATAAGATGAACATTTGTTCCATCCAGAAATGGGGGACAAGTAGAAACCAAGGCAGAGCAACTTGAAGCATGGAAGGGGCTTCCAGGTCATAGGTAGATAAGAGACAAATGGCTGAATTCCTTTGAGTTTCTGATTAGCCTCTCCAAATGAGGCAATTAGATAGGCATTTATCTCAGTGCGCTGAGGGCTTACTTTGAATAGAATGGGAGGTAGGTTTTCCCTGAGCAGCTTAACTTTTTCCTTTAGCATAGAGTTTGGGTTGCCAAGATTTATTTTCCTTTCACAATCTCATGTGTCTAGCTATTATGTTAGAAATGTCATTATTTCTTTATATACCAAATTGATTATAAGAGTAAAGACATTAAATGTGGGTATTCAACTTACCTCAGATTTTTAGTAGTTCTCATTACTTGACATCACTTCTTCTTATTTCTTCATCTTTTATATGGATTAACTAACTGATTATTAATCTCTTCAGAATTCTAACATGCTATGTTTTTAGAGTTCTATTCATTGAACAAGATATTTTCCTTGCCCTAACAGGTTCTATGGAGATTTGATGGCAAGAAGCCAAATACTTTAGGTTCCAATACTCGACTGTACAAGTGGTTACCCCAGAATGACCTTCTTGGTAAGACTCTGGAGAACAAATACTGAATATATTAGTAACAGCCAATTAGAGTGATAATAGTTCAACATAAAACAAACATATTTAGCATTTATTATTGGAAAACTAAAAAAACAAATTTAACTACTTTATATTTATTTTCCAGTCTTAGTATAAAAAGAATACACTATAGTAGTTGGCATTTTATTACATACAGTCACATTCTTTATGGTCAGAATAAAAATCTCTTTGTTCAGGTGTAATTTCCTCACACAGGTTTTAAATAACTTCCTGGATTTTCTGTCTGTCTCCTATTTCTACAACTTTAACTCTGTTCTTTCCCCTACTGCAGGGTTATTTCAACAGGCACTGAAAAATAGCAGACACTCTTCTATTACCAGTGACTCTACTTTCTATGGGAATAAATCACCAATCTTTATCATGATAAAATGATAACACACTTCATGATGATGTGTAACCAGTCCTTCCTCAGCCCCACCTCCACCCTACTCCCTGCTGCCTTTTAAAAAATTAAATATTTTAAATATTTTAAGTATTTAAATATTTTTTACATATGTAAATGTGACTTCATTATTTATAATACTAAAGAGACCATGTTCTTGTATATCCAATCTTATTTTTTTTGCACATTTTAATTTTTTAATTAAGAATATGCTTTTTCATTTTGTTAACCTGGCAATTCCTCTGAAATTCAAAAACAATTTCAATGCACTTTTGTGGGTATAATGTTACCTAGGGAACAGTTTTGCTGTAAGTTCTTATATTGTGCATTTCTTATTCAATTCCAGTATCTTATAATTAATAATTTTTTAAAAATTCATCCACTTTTAGGTCATCCCAAAACCAAAGCTTTTATAACTCATGGTGGAACCAATGGCATCTATGAGGCAATCTACCATGGGATCCCTATGGTGGGCATTCCTTTGTTTGCAGATCAACCTGATAACATTGTTCACATGAAAGCCAAGGGAGCAGCCCTCAGTGTGGACATCAGGACCATGTCAAGTAGAGATTTGCTCAATGCATTGAAGTCAGTCATTAATGACCCTATGTGAGTATTGCAATTTTGTGACCAGGTGGTATTTATAAATTATTTTGTCAACAGTGAATATGAATTTTAACCCATTTTTAAGAGACTAATTTTGAAGGGATTGAAGTGATTTAACCAGTGTAAAATCTGTTCTTACTTTCCACCAGACAGTTATTTCAAAGTTACATTTCAACCCCACAGATTTAATGGTTTACCAATAACTGCAATGAATTATAAAATCAAAAAAATTAAAGATATGTAGATAATTATTTTAAATATTTTTAATGATAGAATACACAATGAAAAGAAATAACAACTAGAGAAATATGATAAAATATTTCAATTCAATACCTAAAATTTCTGAAAGTATGAATCTATTCTTTCTCAAAAATTTATTTTTATTATCATTATTTTAAGAAATGTGATAATTACAATTTGCATAGCATAACATTCACTAAAACTTAAAATCTAAATATATTTAGTATGTTTACATAGTTATAAAGCCACAACCCTAAAGAACATTTTAATGAATTCACATTAAACTCGTAATGTATGAAGTCACTCCCAATAAACCTCTAGTCCTAGAAAAATACCAACTTACTTTGTTTCCCAATAGATTATTCTCTTCACATATTTCATATAAATGAAATCATACAATTTATGGTGTTTTGTAAATGACTTCTTTCACTTAGCATAATTATTTTTAGTTTTATTTATGTTGTAGGATGTATCAGAACTCATTCATTTTTATTTCTATATCATATTATTTGATATGTTTATACCAAAATTACCCATTTATCTGGTCATGGACATTTTAGGTCTTTCCAATTTTGGCACTAATGAACATTGTTATACATATTTTCTGTGTAAAAATATGTTTTTATTTCTTTTGAGGAGATATTAGGAGTGGAATTTCTGAGGCATATGGGAAATTGTTGTTTATGAAGAACTGCTGAACTGTTTTTTAAAGTATTTGCGTCATTTTTCATTACCACCAGCTGGATAGGAGGGCTCTAATTTCTTCACACTCTTCCCAACACTTGTATCACCTGTCTTTCTATTACAGCCATTCTAGTGTGTGTAAAGTGGTCTCTCTTTTCATGTGCTTACTGGTCATTCACACATCTTCCTTAGATAAATTTCTATTTTAATCTTGTGAATATTTTGTCTTTTTCTATTTATCTTATTCTGGATTCATAAGAATTATTTATATATTATAGATACAATCCCTTATCAAATATATGATTTTCAAATATTTTCTTCCACTATGGACAGAATAGATTTTTTTTTTACTTTTTGGAAGATGCTTTTTGAAATACAAAGGTTTTAATATTGATAAAATAAATATGTAATACTTAACTTTTCCATAATCCAAAGGAAATATTATGGAAAATGCTGTGCCTAGACCAGCTACCATCAATTCAGAGTCTGTTACTCCTACCAATATTATTATGATGTAAGGTGGTACCAGCTAAGGGAATACATTAAAAACACTTTATCAAAAAATTAGTAAGACAAGAAATGATTTAAGATACTTCAAGAAAAGTAAGAAAGCAAAGAAACATAAAACAGGTTAGAAAATAAAATATATATATATATAGAATAAGATGGTGGATTTAAATGTGAACTAGAGAAAGAAATAAAGGGTATTCAAATAGGAAGAGAAGAAGTTAAATTGTCTCTGTTTGCAGATGACATAATTCTGTAGTTAGAAAACCCCTTTGTCGCAGCTCCAAAATTCCTTAAGCTGATAAGCAACTTCAGCAAAGCCTCTGGATACAAAAATCCATATGCAAAAATCACAAGTATTCCTATACACCGACAATACACAAGCAGAGAGCCAAATCATGAATAAATTCCCATTCACAATTGCAACAAAGAGAATAAAATACCTAGGAATATGCCTAACAAGGGACGTGAAGGACCTCTTCAAGGAGAACTAGAAACCACTGCTGAAGGAATTAAGACAGAACACAAACAAATAGAAAAACATTCCATCCTCATGGATAAAAAGAATCAATATTGTAAAAATGGCCATGCTGCCCAAAGTAATTTATATATTCAAAGGTATTCTCATCCAACTACAATTGACATTCCTCACAGAATTAGAAAAAAAACTACTTTAAATTTCATATGGAACCAAAAAAGAGCCCATATAGCCAAGACAATCCTAAGCAAAAAGAACAAAGCTGGAGGCATCATGCTACCTGACTTCAAACTATACTACGAGGCTACATAACCAAAACAGAATGGTACTGGTACCAAACAGATATATAGACCAATGGAACAGAACATAGGCCTCGGAAATAACACTACACATCTACAACCATCTGATCATTAACAAACCTGACAAAAACAAGCAACTGGGGAAAGGATTCCCTATTTAATAAATGGTGTTGGGAAAACTGGCTAGCCATATGGAGAAAACTGCAACTGGATCCCTTCCTTACACCTTACAGTAACCAAACCAGCATAGCACTGGAACAAAGACAGACATATAGACCAATGGACCAGAACAGAGGCCTCAGAAATAACACCACACATCTACAGCCATCTGATCTTTGACAAACCTGACAAAAACAAGCAATGGGGAAAGGATTCCCTATGAAATAAATGGTGCCGTAGAAACCGGCTAGCCATATGCAGAAAATGGAAACTAGTCCCCTGCCTTACACCTTATACAAAAATTAACTCAAGATGGATTAAAGACTTAAATGTAAAACCCAAAACCATAAAAACCCTAGGAGAAAACCGAGGCAATATCATTCAGTACATAGGCATGGGCAAAAATTTCATGACACAAACACCAAAAGCAATGGCAAAAAAAGCCAAAATTGACAAATGGTATCAAATTAAACTAAAGAGCTTCTGTGCAGCAAAATAAACTGTCATCAGAGGGAACAGGCAACCTACAGAATGAGGGAAGATTTTTGCAATCTATCCCTCTGACAAAGGTCTAATATCCAGAATCTACAAGACACAAACAAATTTACAAGAAAAAAACAAACAACACCATCAAAAAGTAGTCAAAGGATATAAACAGATACTTCTCAAAAAAAGACATTTATGCAGCCAACACACTTATGAAAAAAGCTCAATATCACTGATCATTGGAAAAATGCAAATCAAAACAACAATGAGATACAATCTCATGCCAGTCAGAATGGCGATGATTAAAAAGTCAAAAAACAAGAGATGCTGGTGAAGCTGGGGAGAAATAGGAAAGCTTTTACATTTTTGGTGGGAATGTAAGTTAGTTCAACCATCATGGAAAACAGTGTGGTGATTCCTCAAAGATCTAGAACCAGAAACACCATTTGACCTAGCAATATCATTACTTGGTACATACCCAAAGGAATATAAATCATTCTACTATAAAAACACATGCACATGTATGTCTACTGCAGCACTATCTACAATATCAAAGATATGGAACCAATGCAAATGCTCATCAGTGATAGACTGGATGAAGAAAATATGATACATGTACACTATGCAATACTATACACCATAAAAAGGAATGAGATCATGTCTGTTGCAGGGACATGGATGAAATGCAAAGCCATTATCCTCAGCAAACTAACACAGGAACAGAAAACCAAACACCACATGTTCTCACTCATAAGAGGGAGTTGAACAATGAGAATACATGGACTCAGGGAGGGGAACAACGCACACCAGGGCCATTTAGGGCATGGAAGGGGAGTGAGAGTATCAGGACAAATAGCTAATACATGAGGGGCTTAAAATCTAGATGACAGGTTGATAGGTGCTGCAAACCACCATGGCACTCGTATACCTATGTAACAAACCCGCACATTCTGCGCATGTATCCTGGAACTTAAAGTAAAAATAAAACTGTTTTTTAAAAAAATGTGAACCGACCAGTTGTCGTGGCTCATGCCTGTAATCCCAGCACTTTGGGAGGCTGAGGAGGGCCGATCATGAGGTCAAGAGATCGAGACCATACTCCTGGCCAACATAGTGAAACCCTGTCTCTACTAAAAATACAAAAATTATCTGGGCATGGCGGTGTGCACCTGTAGTCCCAGCTACTTGGGAGGCTGAGGCAGGAGAATCACTTGAACCCAGGAGATGGAGGTTGCAGTGAGCCGAGATAGTGCCACTGCACTCCAGCCTGGTGACAGAGCGAGACTCCATCTCAAAAACAAAAACAAAAACAAAAACAAAAAAAAAGTGAACCTACTAGTACTCACATTAAATTCAAATAGACCAAAAAGAAAAGAAAAAATAATGATCTTTGAAGTCTTTTATTTAAGGAGATAAAACATTTGAAATACACAATTAAATGTAACCTATGTGTTATATAGGTGTGTCTGTGTGTGTGTGTGTATATATATATATATATATAGCACATATATCTGTATATATGTATCCATACATATATCTCTGGTTGTGTGTGTGTAGACAGAAAATAAACATTTTTAAAAGAGTTTATGGAGACCGGGTGAGGTGGCTCACACCTGTAATCCCAACACTCTGGGAGGCCAAGGTGGGAGGATCACATGAGGTCAGGAGTTAAGAGACCAGCCTGGCCAACATGGTGAAATCCTGTGTCCACTAATAATACAAAACTTAGCCAGATGTGGAGGACGAGCACCTGTAGTCCCAGATACTTGGGAGATTGAGGCATGAGACTCACTTGAACCCAGGAGACGCAAATTGCAGTCAGCCAAGATCACTCCATTGCACTCAAGCCTGGGTGACAGAGAGAGACTCTGTCTCAAAAAAAAAAAAAAAGATTATATGAAACAGTTACCTGGATTTACTATATGCTGGGCCATAAATAAACATTAAGTAAATTGTATAAGATTCAAATTCATAAAAATTATATGTTCTAGTCATACTAGAAATAAATTATAAATCATCCAAAAATGATAACTAAAACAATCTCTGATTCTTTAAAATAAAAAATATTTTTTAAAAAATTCAGTCAACAAAAAATTCTAATTATAAATATGCCTTTCTCTCATCAACTATTCTTCCAAGTACACATCCAACAAAAATGAATAAATATGTAAACCTAATAAAACATACAAATACCTTAATACCATAATTATTAGTAAGGTCAAAAAATGTTAACAACACAAATATCCATTAATCATAAAATGAAGAGATCATCTGTGGTCTTTGTCAATCAACTGAATACACCGGTGCAATTAAACAACTGCTAAACAAAAACAGACAGAAATGAATATGTATTATTTAATTCAATTATATAAACAATACTAATCTATGATATTAGAAATCAGGTTAATACTTACTTTGAGGATAAAAGTAGTGACTAAAATGGCTCAGGAGGAGAGAGTTCTTCTAGGCAGTTTGTGATAAATTGGTGTCTTCACTTTGGGATAATGTTTTAGATAATCTTAAATTTTGAGATACTCACACAGTGTATATACATTTATCCTATGTATTTCATACTTTAAGTTTTATTGTAGAAGACATATAACATGTTTTAAAGTTCCAGAAATCAAATAGCAAAGTAAGCACAAAGCTCTAGAGAAATCCTATGGGTGCCTATAGTGTGGCCAGGAAAGGACTCTCTAAGGGGTATTATTTAAGGGGAAGCCTCAAAAAGAAATAGAAGCAAACCTCAAGTAGTTGCAAGAAAGAATGCTCAATGAGAGAGACACAGGGGACAAAAGGTGTAAAGGGGCTAAGGTGAGAACACCTTCAGGGGTTTAAAGAACAACAGAAGGCCATTGTCTCTAGAAGAGAGTGTACAGGGGGAAAGGGTTAGGACAAGTAGGTGCCTGTGTAGAGTTCTCTAGACCAAAGACAGATTTGGATTTTATTCTTAATGTAACAAGAAACCAGATGGAAATCTTAACAGGTGAGTGTCATAATTTGATATTGATTTAGAAAATATTCTGGCTACTAGAAGGAAAACACGGTAGAAGACAGAAAATTAGAGTAGAAGCTGAGAAACTAGCTAGGAGGCATTTCACCAGTTGTGACACAATTTTTCTTTAAATATGTCAAAATGGGCTGGGCACAGTGGTTCATGTCTGTAGGGTCAATGCTTTGGGAGGCAGAGGCAGGAGAATGACTAGACCACAGGAGTTCCAGACCAGTATGGGCACTACAGCAAGACCTCATATCTAAAAAAGTAAAAAATAAAAAAAAAAAAAAATAGCCAGGCATGGTGGTGCACAGCTGTAGTCCCAGTTTCTCGTGAGGCTGAGGTGGAGGATTACTTGAGGCCAAAAGGGAAAGGCTACACTGAGCCATGATCATTTGACTGCACTCAGCCTGTGTAATGGAGCAAAAGCCTGTCTCAAAAAATAAAAAATAATTAAAAATATCAAAATGATCATTCCCAGATTCTATTTCCACTATCTTACTTATAGCACTTAGAATGGCTCACAATATTTTCTGTTCTAGAAAAACATTAACTTTCCCAACTAAAATTCCAGTTTTCATTTTTAAAGGTATTTGTCAATTATAAAACTCCAATTTAAAAACCAAACTTTCTGTAATGACATACATTAAAACTTTGAAATTTTATGTCAATTCAGTCACACTTACTTTGAATCATTTGTGTGACACTTTTCAAAGACCATGCATAGACTTGATATGCTTAAGCAATAAATTTACTTTTAATGTTGATATCTTTATCCTTCAGCTATAAAGAGAATGCTATGAAATTATCAAGAATTCATCATGATCAACCAATGAAGCCCCTGGATAGAGCAGTCTTCTGGATTGAGTTTGTCATGCGCCACAAAGGAGCCAAGCACCTTCGGGTCGCAGCTCACAACCTCACCTGGATCCAGTACCACTCTTTGGATGTGATAGCATTCCTGCTGACCTGCGTGGCAACTGTGATATTTATCATCACAAAATGTTGCCTGTTTTGTTTCCGAAAGCTTGCCAAAACAGGAAAGAAGAAGAAAAGGGATTAGTTATATCAAAAGCCTGAAGTGGAATGACCGAAAGATGGGACTCCTCCTTTATTCCAGCATGGAGGGTTTAAATGGAGTATTTCCTTTTTCCTGTGACAAAATGTCTTTTCACAACTTACCCTGTTAAGTCAAAATTTATTTTCCAGGGATTTAATATGTACTTTAGTTGGAATTATTCTATGTCAATGATTTTTAAGCTATGAAAAATAACAATGGGGGGAGGGATAGCATTTGGAGATATACCTAATGTTAAATGATGAGTTACTGGGTGCAACACACCAACATGGAACATGTATACATATGTAACTAACCTGCACATTGTGCACATGTACACTAAAACTTAAAGTATAATAAAAAAAAGAAAGCAAAAAAAAAAACCAACTCATTTTTTTTTAAACCTAGAAGGAAAATGTGAGAACGGAAACAACTTTTACTATTTAATTTGAAAATAAAGTGTCATCCAAGCCATAAAAAAAAAGAAAAGAAAAATAAAAATAACATAAAACCTTATGGGCTTATATTGAAATTTATTATTCTAATCCAAAAGTTACTGAACTTCCTTACGTTTCACACATTGTATTTGAACACAACATTAAGAACTCCACTCATAGTATCAACACTGTTTTGCAAATATTCGGAATATTTTGGCTTCATTTTGAGCAGAATTTTTGTTTTTACTTTTGCCAATGAAATCTTCAAGGTTTAAATTATGTAAAAAGTCTCACTCTTCCTTTTGAGATTGCAAGACCAATAGTGTTCTTTGGCTTTTACTGTGTATTCAGACTTAGCATCAGTTCTTTTCTAGAAGACATGGCAAGTTTATTCCTAGAATGAAAGATAGTTTAACATACAAAAATTAACACGTATGTTATACCACATTAGTAGATACAGATCTACATAACAAACTAGAAAGCCTAGAAATAAATCCATGAATATATACAGCTAACTGATCTTTAACAAGAGTCCCAAATATACTCAATGGAGAAAGATGAGTTTCTTCAAAAAATGGTGCTGAGAAAACTGGATGTCCACAAGCAAAAGAAAAAAAGTGAACCCTTGTTTTTTATCATATACAAAAATCAACTCAAAATGGATGAAAGACAGCAACATAAGACTGGAAACAGTAAAACTTTCAGAAGATGGAGATCTGGCAAGATGGTTAAATAGGAGCAGCTCCTGTCTGCACCTCTCAGTGAGACCAATGCAGAAGGCAGGGTGTTTCTGCATTGCCAGGGATCTTCCTCCCACAGCCAAGGGAAGCCATAAGGGACTGTGTTATCCAGCCCAGATATTATGCTTTCCCCCTGGTTTTTGCAATCCACAGAGCAGGATACTACCTTCTGTGCCGACACCACCAGAGCCCTGGGTTGCAAGCACAAAACTGGGGCGCTGTTTGGGCAGACACCGGGCTAGCTACAGGAGTTTGTTGTTGTTGTTATTGTTTTGTTTGTTTGTTTTGTACCCCACTGGTGCCTGGAACACAAGTGAGACAGAACTGTACACTTCCTGGAAAGAGGGCTGAAGCCAGGGAGCCAAGTGGTCTCGCTTAGTGGTCCCACTCCCGTGGAGCCCAGCAAGCTAGGAACCACTAGCTTGAAATTCTCGCTGCCAGCACAGCAATCTGAAGTCAACCTGGGACAATGGAGCTTGGTGGGGGGAGGGGCCATTACTGAGGCTTGAGTAAGTGATTTTCCCCTGACAGTGCTAAGGAGGCCAGGAAATTCATACTGGATGGAATTCACCACAGCCCGGCAAAGTGGCTGTGGCCAGACTACCTCTCTAAATAACTCCCCACTGGGCAGGGCATCTCTGAAAGAAAGGGAGGAGCACCAGTCAGCACCAGTCAGGGACTTATAGATAAAAGTCCCATCTCCCTGGGACAGAGCACATGGGGGAAGGAGCAGCTGTGGGCAAAGCTTCAGCATATTTAAACCTTCCTGCCTGCCAACTTTGAACAGAACAGTGGATCCTGACAAGGAGGATTCTCCTAGCAGAGTGCTTGAGCTCTGCTAAGAGACAGACTGCCTCCTCAAGTGGGTCCCTGAACCCCATGCCTCTTGACTGGGAGAGAACTCAATAATTTTGAGTAATTTTAGATTACCATTTCAACCTTGCTGCTTCTTATTAGTATGTTCAGTGTATTTAATTCTTCCTGATTCAAGTTAGGAGGCTTTTATTTTTCCAGAAATTTATCCATCTCTTCTAAGTTTCTAGTTTATGTGCATAAAGATGTTCGTAGCAGCCTGGAATGATCTTTTCGGTCCTGTGTGATTTATGTTTTGAAGATATTCTGTTTTGATGTGTTTCCAGAATTTGTTTCAATATTTAGAGTTCCTTTAACTGTTCTTGTAGTGGTAGCTTGGTAATGGCGAATTCTCTCAGCATTTGTTTGTCTGAAAACGGCTATCTTCCCTTCATATATGATGCTTAGTTTCACTGGATACAAAATTCTTGGCTGATAATTGTTTGTTTGAATAGGCTGAAGATAGGGCCCTAATCCTTTCTAGCTTATAGGGTTTCTGTTGAGAAATCTGCTGTTAATCAAATAGGTTGTCCTTTATAGGTTACCTGGTGCTTCTTTCTCACAGCTCTTAAGATTCTTTCCTTCATCTTTTTTTTTTTTTTTTGAGATGGAGTTTCACTCTTGTTGCCCAGCTTAGAGTGCAATGGCGCAATCTCAGCTCACCATAACCTCTACCTCTTGGGTTCAAGTGACTCTCTTGCCTCAGCCTCTCGAGTAGCTGGGATTAGAGACATGTGCCGCCACACCCAGCTAAGTTTTGTATTTTTAGTAGAGACAGGGTTTCTCCATGTTGGTCAGGCTGGTCTCAAACTCCTGACTTCAGGTTGTCCACCCACCTCTGACCACCTGATCAGGTCTGGGATTACAGGTGTGAGCCATTATGCCCAGCTTCTTTCCTTCATCTTAACTTTGAATAACCTGATGACAATGTGCCTAGGTGAAGACCTTTTTGCAATGAATTTCTCAGGTGTTCTTTGTGCTTTTTGTGTAGGTCTGTAGCAAGACTGGGGAAGTTTTCCTCAATTGTTCCCCCAAATATGTTTCCAAACTTTTTGAATTGTCTTCTTCCTCAGGAATACCGATTACTCTTAGATTTGGTTATTTAACATAATCCTAGACTTCTTGGAGCTCTTGTCCATATTTTCTTTTTCTTTTTTCTTTTTCTTTATTGGAACAAGTTAATTTGAAGACCTTGTCTTTGAGCTCTGAATTTCTTTCTTCTATCTGTTCAATTCTATTGCTGAGACTTTCCTGAGCATTTTGCATTTCTAAAAGTATGTCCAAAGTTTCCTTAATTTTTTACTGTTTTGTCTTTCAGCTATCTATTTCATTGAATATTTCTCTCCTCACTTCTTGTATTATGTTTTGGATTTCCTTGCACTGGGCTTTGCCTTTCTCTGTTCCCTCCCTGATTAGCTTCATAACTAACCTCCTGAATTCTTTTTCAGGTAAATCAGGGACTTCTTGGTTTAGATCTATTACTGGTGAACTAGTGTGATTTTTGGTGCGGTATTAATGAGCTTTGTTTTGTCCTATTCCCAGGGTTGGTTTTCTGGTTCCTTCTCATTTGTGTAGCCTCTGTCAGAGGGAAGGTCTAGGGCTGAAGACTGTTGTTCAGATTTTTTTTGTCCCATGGGGTGTTCCCTTGTTGTGGTACTCTCCCTTTTTTTGTGGATGTGGCTTCCTGTGGGCCAAACTACAGTGATTGTTGTCTCTCTTCTGGGTCTAGCCACCGAGCAAGTCTACCCAGCTCTAGGCTGGTACTGGGGGTTGTCTGCAGAGTCCTGTGATATGAAATATCTATGGATCTCTCAGCTGTGAATACCAGTGCCTGTTCAGGTGGAGGGTGCAAATGACTCTGTGGGGGTCCTTAGCTTTGGTGGCTTAATGCTCTATTTTCTGCTGGTTGGCCTCCTGCCAGGAGGTGGTGCTTTCCAGAAAGCATCAGCTGTAGTAATGTGGAGAGGGACTGGTGGTGGGCATGGCCCTAGAACTCCCAAGATTGTAGGTCCTCTGTCTTCTGCTACCAGGGGGATAGGGAAGGACCATCAGGTGGGGGCAGGTATAGGCATGTTTGAGCTCGGACCCTCCTTGGGTGGGCCTTGCTTTGGTTGCTCCTGGGGATGGGGGTGAGATTCTCAGGTTACTGGAGTTGTGTACCTAGGTGGATTTTGGCTGCCTCTGCTGAGTCATGAGGTCGTCAGGGAAGTGGGGGAAAGCCAGCAGTCTCAGGTCTAACCCATCTCCCATGCACACTGAAGGGCCACTCTCACTTCCACCATGGCCCCCACAACAGTCTTTTTCCAGGAGGAGGGTGAGTTGGACTTGAATATTTGTCTGAGATTTTCCACCTCCCAGCTACAAAGAAAAGGGCTTTAGTTCTTCCCCTGCCTGTGAAGTCTGCAAGCTGGATTCGTGGCCTCCCCCAGTTTCTGGCCATGAGGCTTCTTGCCTGTTCAAACTATTACAAAGTTCAGCTAGAGAAGTCCCTCTCACTGTGGAGTTTTACCCCTGTAATATTCTTGTATCAGTTCAAACCCTGAGAGCGTGCCAACAGAAACCACGAGGCGGTATGGAGCAACATGCTGTTTTAATGAGCACCTGGGTGTGGGAGGGCTGAGGCTTAAAAGGGCGTCAGCCCCAAGTGAGGATGGGACAAGGGCTTTATAGTCCTCTGTAAACAGTAAGTGTCCCAGTTTGATGTGATGGCTATGTAGTACCCAGACGGCCTCTTTCTTGATCTTCAGGGGTATGTGTCTTCCAATCAGGGTAGGTATCTTCCAGTTGGCTCTCTCCTGCTTCTGCTATCTTTCTGATGCACGCTGTTGATGCAAGTGGCCTTGCATCTTGGAACTGGGCCTGAGAGGAGGAGTTACTCATCCCTTCAGGCTTTCAGGCCCCAGGGAGAATCTTCCTGTTTATTTGGTTATAGAATAAAGGGAAAAGTGGTGACTTTCTCAATAACTACTTCAGGCATGACACAGGGGTTGAAGTGGGCACCTTGGAAAAAAAACTTAACTTTTGGGTTATTCTTGAGAGACAGGTTGGTATCCACCATGTCGTTGTAGCAGGAGCACCATCTGTATTGTCTGGAAACATGTCTGTGCCTGCAAGACAGTTATGTTGAAAGGACCAGGAGGTGTCGACAGGGAGAGGCATGACCTCATTTGCTGCTTCACAAATGAAAGACCATGTCTGGATTAAGGAGCGGAGGTAATTCCTGAGTGGCTCAGATTCTGGTAAGGGTGGAGGCCCCAAGACAAAAGTTTGGCCATACATGATTTCAAAGGGACTGTAAAAAGAGTGTGCTTTTGGTATTGTGCAAAGTCTCATGAAGGCGAAAGGGAGATTTTTTTTGTCCACGACTGGTGGGTTTCTAGAGCCAGCTTGGTGAGTTGGGCTTTAAAGACAGAGTTAATTTTTTCAACTTTACCTGAAGATTGAGGCCTGTAGGGTGTGTGGAGAGCTTACTTTATTCTTAAGGATGTAGAAATGCCTTAGGTAATTTGGCTGATGAAGGCGGGACTGTTATCAGACTGGATGGATGTTGGGAGTCCGAAACAGGGAATTGCATGTATGCATGATGAGTTTGTGTGATGATAGTTGCACCTTCTGAAGTTGTTGGGAATGTTTCTACCTACCCAGAGAAAGTACAGACAAAGACTAGAAGATAGTGGAGCCATTTATCATGCAGCAGCATATGAATGAAGTCTACTTGCCAACCTTCCCCAGGTACCTGGCCCCAGCCTTGGTGGGTAGAAAAAGGCGGCGGCTGGAGGGAGCCCTGGGGTTACACTGAGTGGCAGATAGAGCAGGACTGGATAATTTCTTGAACATTTCTGGAAAGGTGAGGACAAGTGAGAATAGGGTGGAGAAGTTGCAGGAGGTTGGTAACCAACATGGGAAGAGTTGTGGAGACTTTGGAGGTGAGAAAGGCTTTGAGAGTGAGGAAGAACTAAGCACCCTTCCTTCACATAACATGGTCCTTGCTTTTGAAGGTTTTGGGCTCAGAAGTCTTCTTTTTCTTCTGAGGAGTAAAGAGGAGAGAACAAGGACAGGGACAGCAACTGGCCTTGCAAGGGTAGTAGGGCTACTTGTTTGGCTACCTGATCTGCTAGCGCATTTCCAGATGATTTAGGATTGTCTGGAGTTTGGTGGCCCCTGCAATGAATGATGACAACTTTCTACAGGAGCCTGGCAGCTTGAAGGAGCTTGCTGATGAGAGAGCCACTTATGACAGGAGTATTGTTTGCAGTTAGGAAACCCTCTTCTTTCCAGATGGATGAGTGTTAGTGCACTACATGGAACACATAATGAGAATTTGAATCTATTGATCGGTTTTCTGGATGCGAGAGTGAAAGCTGGAGTGAAGGCAATGAGTTCAGCCTTTTGAGAGGTGGTGCCTCAGAGGAGCGGATTGGCTTCAATAGTGTTGGGAGTGACACTATAGCATAGCCCGCATGTCAGTGTCCTTGATGTAGGAAGGAGCTACCATCTACAAACCAAGTAAAGGAAGCATCTGGAAGGGATTGTTCTGTTAGGTTTGGAAAAGGTATAAGAAAAGTTTGAGCATCATTTACACAGAAGAGTGTAGAGTCTTGGGCAGTTGTAGCTTCAGGTAAGAGCATGGCCGGGTTTAGATGGGAGGTGGTTAGCACGGTGATGTGGGGAGTTTCTATGAATAGAGCATACAGCTGGAGGAGCTGTGGGGCAGAGAAAAGACTTAGTTCACTGCGGTGAGCTAACATGTCTTTGATGTTATGGGTTGAATAAACTGTTAGGTTGGCATGAAGAGACAGTATTAGGCTTTTAAGAGTGAGG
The DNA here is from genome assembly GCF_006542625.1 of Nomascus leucogenys. Lineage (NCBI taxonomy): Eukaryota > Metazoa > Chordata > Mammalia > Primates > Hylobatidae > Nomascus > Nomascus leucogenys. Next base: position 35,659,910 of record NC_044389.1, read on the forward strand.
AGAGCAGCTGCCACCAATGCTCAGAGGCAGGCAGGCCATCCGAGAACTGTGGCCTCAAGCTGTTTAGGGAGGTAGGCAGCAACCTGGGTGGGTGGGTCCCTTAGACTGGGTTAGAACACCAAGTGCATCTTACGCCATTCATCGGTATAGAGGGAGAAAGGATTGGTGAGGTCTGGGAGAGTGAACACGGGGGCTGAGATGAGAGCCTTTTGGAGTAGATGGAAAGGTTGGGTAATAGGCTGTGCTGGTTTTAAAGGCTCATGGAGAGGGCCTTTAGCAGCTTGGTACAACGGTTTGGCAAGTAGAGCAAAGGAGGAAACCCAGAGCCTAAAATATGCCACTAATCCTGGAAAAGAGAGAATTTCTTGCTTAGCTTGTGGAGGCGGGAGGGACTGGAGGAGGGAATATGTGGTCTGTTGTTAGCCCTTGGGCTCACGGGGAAAGAGCTAGGCCTAGATAGTGACTGAGGGAGTGCATATTTGTGCTTTCTTAGGAGAGACCTGATACCCTCCTTCTGCCAAGAAGTTTAAAAGAGAGATAGTATGTATGGGTGTTGCAGTCTCTTTGAGAGTGGCTACACAGGAGCAGATTATTAACATATTAAAGGAGAGAGGACAATTTTAGGGATAAAGTACAGAAGTCAGTAGCAAAGGCCTGTCCATAAAAGTGGGGGTTGTCTCTAAAACCTTGAGGTAGTATGCACCAGGTGAGCTAACGTGAAAGGTGGGTGTCGGGGTTTTCCCACGTAAAGGCAAAGAGGTTTTGGGAATCAGGGTGTAAAGGAATTGTGAAAAAGCATCATTTAGGTTTAGAACAGAAAAATGGGTGGTACTGGAGGGAAGTGAGGAAAGTAAAGTGTATGGGTTAGGAACTACTGGACATACTGGGAGTACAGCTTGGTTAATGAACCTGAGGTCCTGGACTAAGTGATAAGTTCCATCTGGCTTTTTAACAGGTAGAACTGATGTGTTAAAAGGAGAGTTTGTTGGGCGGAGTAGATGACTGGTGAGGAGGAGAGAAATGGTAGGCTTTAGTCCTATGAGAACTGCTTGGGGGATGGGATACTGCTTCTGTGATAGGAACTGGGTGGGCTCTTTAAGGGTGATGCAGATGGGGGTGTGGTGCTCTGTGACTGGGGGTGTGGTGCTCTGTGACTGAGGGTGTGGAAGTATCCCAAACAGTGGGGTTAACTACAGATGGGGGATAAGGAAAAGTTGCATGTTTTAGGGTGGGAGGTTGGAGGAGCAGAAGAAAGTTAGAAGCCTTGGAGAAGTCTGGGTTGGTGTGTTGGGCACTATGGGGAACATGGAAGTGGAGAATAGTGTGGAGTTTTGAAAGGATATCTCCGCCTAGGAACGTAGTTGGGCATGAGGGCAGGACTAAGAAATAGTGACTGAAGGAAAAGGTGTGCAGGGAGCAGAAAAGTGGAGGGGGGCTTGGGATTTGGAGACTTGTCCATTGATTCCCACAACAGAGATTTGGGAGAACTGGGTGGGTCCTGAAAATTTAGGTAAAGCAGAGTAGGTTGCCCCAATATTAATTAAAAAAAAAATGCTGGCCTATCTGCCACAATCAAGGTTATCCTTGGCTCAAACGAAGCAATGGTAGTTGCTGGGGAATCTGTTCCAGGGCACTGTTAGTCTTCAGCGGCAAGGCTGATGAGATCCTAGTAGGAGGTTTTGGCCGGCTGGGGCAGTCCTTGCTGGGGAACCTCACAGTCTGACTTCCAGTGGGGTCCTCCGCAGAAGGGGTACAGCCTGGTGGGCTTACCTGGGTTTGGCATTGCCTGGACCAGTGGCCTTCATTGCCACACTTGAAACAGGTGACAGGTGGAGGTGGATTGCTAGGAGGCATCTGTGTGGAGCTGCAGCCCATGGGCCTGCAGGGCCCCTGATGGTGCAGGCAAGCATTTGAAACTCTGTCTTTTTTCTTTCTTTCTTTTACTTTCCTCATCACAACTGTTAAAGACTTTGAAGGCTAAATTAAGAAGATCTCATTGTGGGGTTTCAGGGCCATTGTCAAGCTTCTGAAGCTTGCACCAAATATCATGGTAGATTGGATAAGGAATTGAAGGTTTAAAATAGTGGTTCCTTCTGGGTTGGCTGGGTCTAGGTTAGTATATTTTCTCATGGCTTCAGTTAAATGAGAGAGAAAAAGAGCTGGGTTTCTCTCAGGACCTTGGGTGATTTCTGAAATGTTTTCATAGTTTACCACATTTTGGGCACCCTTTTTGAGTCCTGCAAGGAGATACACAATCATGTGGTCTTGATGGCTGTGTCCAGGGGCCCTGTCTTGATAATCCCGGTGGGGCTCCTGGTTGGGGACTGCCTCTGTGCCAGTATGCTGGGCAGGAGCTTGATGATGAATTGTATTAGCATGCACCTGAGCTAGGGTCCAAGTACGGTCCTGGTCTTCTGGGGTGAGGGTGGAAGAGAGGATAAGTAGAGGTCATACAAGGTTAGTTCATAAGACTGGGTAAGGTACTGAAACTCCCTAATATAAGAGGTAGGGTCTTCTGGAAATGAACTGAGTCTTGTTAGTTTGAGAGACCAGTGAGGGAGAAGGCAACATGAATTATAATGATACCTTCAGTTCCTGCTACTTCCTGAAGGGGGCATTCTAGCACTGGCGCTGAAGTACGGGTGGGGCATGGGCCAAAGATGGTGCCCGAGCTGGTATGGACAGGAGGGAAGGAAGAAGCCAGAAGGGGTTCCCGCTGAGGGTTTGAAGAGGGAAGGCGGGTTGAGTTGACAGGCAGTGGAGGATACATAGGGGTGTAAGGTGGCTTGATGGGTTTACAGGCTTCAGGAGAGGGCAGTGAGGAAGGAGAATGAGTACAGGTAATGCTAGAGTTTTCCTGAGGAGAGGACGGTGTAGGAAAAGAAGTGGTACTTTTAGAGGTGATGCCAGCTAGGAAGATGGCGGCTGGGAAAATGGTGGCTGAGAAGACAATGAGGAAGCTTGGGGAGTTAATGAAGATGGTTGAGACGTGGGTTAGGGGCTGGGAGGGATGGACAGCAGTCTGCTGGATCCAACAAGGAAAAAGAAGTAGGGTCGGGAGGAGAAAGATTATGAGGGCGGCGAGGATGGAGAACGATTTGAACAGGTAAGCAAGGATTGCAGAGGTCAGGTTGTGATCTGAGTGCAAAAAGGCCTGGACACAAGGAAATTCTCCCCATTTTTCCAGTCATCGGCAATAATTGCTTAAGTCAGTTAAAATTGTAAAGTCGAATGTTCCATTTGCTGGCCATTTGGACCCATTATCTAATTCATACTGCGGCCAGGTTTTATTGTATAAAAAAGACAAAGCGCTTAGGGCGGGTATCTTGCCTGAGGCCTAAGGTTTGCCGATTTTTTATGAGGCATCCTGGAGGGCAGTTTTTTGATATGGAGGACTAGGAGTTTTCCATATCAAAGGGTAGGCTCTGGAGGACAGGGAAAAAGAAGACCGTCCTGGACAGCTGGAGGAAGACAATAAAAGGAGCTATCATAACCTCTGCCTTTTTTGTTCCCAGAACAGTATAAAATGGCTTAGAGGTGTCCCCCTAAGACCAGATGATCAGCGAGTGCCTGGCACATACTGGACCCTTCTTGGATCAATGTTGGATTTTTGGACAGGAGAAACCAATAGAGGTCATGCAGATTTTCCCCTGTTAACTGGGTTCCCAGGGAAACTTAGCAGTAGGCGAGATCAGTGACTGATGTGCATGTGAAGGAAGAGAAAGACCTTCTCATATTATTTTATATTGTTTTACACTCAGTTCCTGTTTTAAGAAAAAACAAGGAAGTGAAACCAAAGACAGGCAGCCCTGCGCCAGGCCTGAAACTATGCATGGGCCTGCCTGGCCTAAACTCAGTAGTTAATAATCAACTCATAACTTAGAAACCCATGTTATTCATAGATTCCAGACATTGTGTAGAAGAACACTCTGAAACTCCCTGCCCTGTTCTGTTTCTCTCTGACCACTAGTGCATGCAGCCCCTGTCACATACCCACTGCTTGCTCAGATCAATCATGACTCTTTCATGTGAAATCTTTAGTGTTGTGAGCCCTTAAAAAGGATAGAAATTGTGCACTCGGGGAGCTCAGATTTTAAGGCAGTAACTTGCCCATGCTCCCAGCTGAATAAAGCCCTTCCTTCTACAACTCAGTGTCTGAGAGGTTTTGTCTGTGGCTCGTCCTGCTACATTTCTTGGTCTCCTGACCCAGAAGCGAGGTGACTGACAGAAGGCCGAGTCAGCCCCTTAGGCAGCTTAAGCCTGCCCTGTGGAGTATCCCTGCAGGGGACTCTGGCCAGCCTGAGTGACGTGATCCAAAGAGCGCTCCCAGGTAGCAAATTGCCCTGGTGTAATGCCTCACCAGAGCAGCACATAGCAGACCCCCATGGAGGATTAACACAGTGGCTGAACACCGGGAAGGAACAGGCACTTGGAGTCTGGACATCTGAAACTTGATAAGACTAGTCTTTTGAACTTGCCCCACTCCACCTGAGTAGAAGCTTGGCCTGATCACCCATGGTGTGCCTGTGTTGGCACCTTTGTTTTGGTTTTGACTTGGCTAGACTTGGTAGGACTAGTCTTTTGAACTCTTCCCCACTCCACCTGAGTGGAAGTGTGGCCTGATCACCCACGATGTGCCTGTATTGGCACCTTTGTTCTGGTTTTCACTTGGCTTGACTTGGTAGGACTAGTCTTTTGAACTTGCCCCACTCCATCTGACTAGAAGCATGGCCTGATCACCCCACGCTGTGCCTGTATCGGCACTTTTGTTCTGGTTTTGACTTGACTTGAATTGCTGGATACTTTGGTTTCTGTTTTTGACCTGGCTTGGATTTCTGGATACTCTGATTTTGGTTTTGATTTTGGTTTGGTGTAAACTGCAAAAGTTTGTGTGTGCCCTTTTACCTGTTCTTTGTTTTGTGGTGTGTGTGGTGTGTGAGCATGGTGTTTTGTCTCAAAGAAACATAGGTCAGGTGCAAAGTAAGCCCACTGCACTGGGAACTATGTTAATGAATTTCAAGAAAGGATTTAATAGAGACTATGGAGTCACTATGACTCCAGGAAAACTTAGAACTTTGTGTGAAATAGACTGGCCAGCATTAGAAGTAGGCTAGCCATCAGAAAGAAGCCTAGATAGGTCTTTAGTTTCTAAGGTATGGCACAAGGTAACCTGTAAGCCAAGGCACCCAGACTAGTTTCTGTACATCGACAGTTACAGCTGGTTTTAGACCCCTTTCCCCCTGCAAAGTAGTTAAGAGAACAGCAGCATAAGCAGCTGGCAAAGGCAAGGAAAGACCAACAGAGAAAAAAAAAAAGGCCATCTATACCAATTCTAAGTTAATTTAGACGAAACAAGGTCTTATTAATAGCAAAGGATAATTGAAATTTCAAACTTAGAAGATTTTCAACAAAAGTGAAGTTTGCTAAAAGTTGACAGTGTAACATATATTATGGTAACTCCTAATTTTGTGGCCTTAGACAGTCTAGTCCAAAGACATAAAGAAAATTCACTTTTAAAAAAAAGGAATGGTTCAAAAAAAGGGGGGGGCGGAGGCAAAATTTATGTAAAAAGAGTGTTATATGGTAAATTCTTGTCCTGAAATAAATTAACTGGTTGTTTAAAGAGAAGAAAAAAATGTTCGTAATAAGTCAGAAAGTTGAGACATGTTGAAAAATTGTCGGCAAAAGTCATAAAAAAAGTTATTAAAAATTTTATGCAAAAAATGTTGCATAATTTAAAAGTAATAAGGCCTCCTGAGTACTATTGAAGAAACAGTTTATGTGCAGGTGTATAAAAAAGTAAAATGTACCTTTAATAAAAAGATTATAAGGAGGCATAAGAACGTGGATTTTTACCTACATTAAAAAGTTAAAAAAAATTATTGTTTTAAAAGTTTAAGCAAGTTTTAAAACGTTAATTGTAAAGAAAATTCTGTGTGTAAATAAAGTTAAAAAAGTATCATCCAGTTTTTCTGTGAACTAGGCATGAAAGTAAAAATGCAACAGGCTTTTTTCTTAAAGCATCAACCTGCTCCTTAACAAAAATTATAAAAGTTTAAACAGTCTATAAAATCTTACCTTATTGTCAAATATGAAAAATTGGATAAATATGTCTATGAGGTTTTATTAAAATTAAGTTTAATATTAATAACACACTAATATAAAAGTAAAATTTAGCTTATCTGGTATAAAAATCATATAAGAAACATTATTAAATACAAAATGATGTTTAGCTGTCTTTGGTCTAAAAACTAATAAAAATTGGTGCTAATGGAAACTTTCATTTTACTAGAGGATCATAAAAGTTAAAGACTTAAAACAAACTTTAGGAATTAAGATAGCATACCAAGATGCAAATGCCTGGTTGAAATGGATCAAATATTCCATCTGCACTTTAAACAAAAGCAATTGTTATGTTTGTGCACATGGCAGGCCAGAGGCCCTAACTGTCCCCCTTCCAGTACGGTGGTCCTCCAGTCCACCAGGCATGGGCTGCATGGTAGCTCTTTTCCAGGATTCTACAGCCTGGGGTAATAAGTCATGCCAAGCTCTCTCTGCTATATCCCTAAGTCCCTGCCGGTCAGCCCCGGAGGGTCATCCAGCTTCCATCTCCCAACACTAAGTTCACTTCCTGTCTCTCACGGCAGGGAGGAAAATTAGCATTCCTTGGAGACCTAAAGGGATGTAGTGAGCTTAAGAATTTTCAAGAGCTTATCAATCCGTCAGCCCTTGTTCATCCCCAAGCGGATGTGTGGTAATATTGTGGTAGACCTTTACTGGGCACTCTGCCAAATAACTAGAGTGGCACTTGTGCTTTAGTCCATTTGGCTATCCCTTTCACCCGGCATTTCATCAACCAGAGGAAGGAAAAAATAATAATAAGACATCGTCAAGTGAGAGAAGCCCCTTATAAGTCTTTCAACTCTCACATCTATTTAGATGCAATTGAAGCCCCGCAAAGAATACCAGATCAATTTAAAGCTTGAAATCAAATAGTCACAAGATTAAAGTCAATATTTTAGTAGATGACTGTCAATAAAAATGTAGATTAGATAAACTACATCTATTACAACCAACAACAAAGAGCTTTTCATGAGTTAAAAAAGAAAAACAAAAAACTCATGTTGGCCCCAGCCCTGAGGCTACATGACCTGACAAAACTCTTTGCACTCTATGTGTCAGAAAGAGAAAAAATGGCAGTTGGAGTTTTAACCCAGACTGTAGGGCCCTGGCCAAGGCCAGTGGCCTATCTCTCAAAACACCTAGGCGGGGTTCCCAAAGGCTGGCCCCCATGTCCAAGGGCCCTGGAAGCAACGGCCCTGTTAAGAAGCAAATAAGCTAACTCTTAGGCAAAACCTAAACATAAAGCCTCCCCAAGGTGTGGTAATTTTAATAAATACCAAAGGACATCATTAGCTAATAAATGATAGACTAACTAGATACCAAAGCTTGCTCTGTGAAAATCCCTGCATAACCGTTGAAGTTTGCAACACCCTAACCCCGCCACCTTACTCCTATTATCAGAGAGCCCAGTTAAACATAACTGTTTGGAGGTGCTGGACGCAGTTTATTCTAGTAGGCCCAACCTCCGAGACCACCCTTAAACATCAGTAGACTGGGAACTGTACGTGGATGGGAGCAGCTTCACCAACCCCTGCAAAGTGACTCTGAAGAAGACGACAAGCCCTGCTCCAGTCACACCCGGAAGCTGACTGGTCCACGCATGGCCGAAGCATGAGGAAACTCATTGTGGGACTCATTTTCCTTAAAATTTGGACTTGTACAGTAAGGACTTCAACTGACCTTCCTCAGACTGAGGACTGTTTCCAGCATATACATCAAGTCACTGAGGTGGGACAAAAGATTGCTACAGTTCTATTACTTTATGGTTATTATAAAAGAGCTAATTACTTTATGATTATTATAAAAGAGCTAATTGCCTTCCATGATCATGCCCTCATAATCATCTTTCTTATCAGCTTCCTGGTTCTATATGCCCTCTTTCTAACACTCACAACAAAACTGACTAACATTAATATCACGGACGCCCAAGGACTCTAAAAAAAAAAAAAAAAAAAAAAAAAAAAAAAAAAACACAACAACAACTTGTTAGTATAATGCTATTCTATCCAAGGTATGTAGCCCAGGAATAACCAACCTGATGCATGTTATGACCCATTTTAAGCCTCCCATGATCACAATTTTTAAAATAAAATTAAGGACTGGTCCTTTTCTAGGTGACACAAGTAAGGTATTAGCTAGAACAGAAAAAAAGAGAGGTACCCAAAATGTAACCTTAAAATTTGATGCTTGTGCTGCTATTAATAGTAAGCAGCATGAAATAGGATGTGGTTCTCTAAATTAAAAAAGAAAGTTACACGGTAAAAAAGATAAGTATATCTGTCAAAAATCATATTTATGTGAGATGTGTCAATACTGGTCTTGTGTCATTTAGACTACTTAAAAGGAAAATAAAAAAGATACTGTTTGACTCCAAAAAGGAAAAGTCAGCCCCTCCTGAATGAATAGGAGCTGCAACCTTTTAGAATTGATAATCACGAACCCCTCAGACCCAAAGTAAAATAAAAGAAAAATATGTATCATTAGACATGGATAAAAAGGGACTAGATCCTATTGTAAGCATCCTAATAAAAGGAGAGGTTCAAAAACGCTCTCCAGAACCAGTGTTTCAGACTTTCTATGATGAACTAAATGTGCCAGTACCTGAGATTCCAGGAAAATCTAAAAATTTCTCTTTGCAATTAGCCAAACATGTAGCCCAATCTCTACAAGTCACCTCATGTTATTTTTGTAGAGAAACCATAACGGGAAATAAATGGCCATAGGAATCCTGAGAATTAGTTCCTACAGACCCAGCTGATGAGTTCCCAGCCCAAAAGAATCACCCTGATCATCTCCAGGTTCTAAAAGTCTCAATTATTAGACAGTATTGCATAGCTAAAGAAGGAAAAGGATTCATTCATCCTGTAGGGCGGCCTAGTTGTCTTAGGCAAAAGCTGTATAATAGTGCCACAAAAACAGTTACATGGTGGAGTTCCAATAACACGGAAATAAATCTATTCAGTAAATTTCCAAAGTTGCAGACTGTTTAGGCCCATCCAGAATTCCACCAGGACTGGACAGCACCCTCCGGGTTATACTAGATATGTGGACACAAAGCTTATGCTAAGCTGCCTGATCAGTGGACAGGTAGCCATGTAACTGGCACCATTAAGCCATCTTTCTTCTTACTGCCCATAAAAACAGGTGAACTTCTAGGCTTCCCAGTCTATGCTTCCCAGAAAAAAAAAAAAAGAAGCATAGCCATAGGTGATTGAAAAGATGATAAATGGCCCCCTGAAAAAAAAATCACACAATACTATGGACCCGCCACTTGGACACGAGATGGCTCATGGAGATATCAGATCCCCATATACATGCTCAACTGAATCATATGGTTACAAGCTGTTTTAGAAATAATTACTAATAAAACCGGTCATGCCTTGACTGTTTTTGCCCAGCAAGAGACTCAGATGAGAAACGCTGTCTATCAAAATAGACTAGCTCTTGACTACTTGCTAGCAGCTAAAGGAGGAGTTTGTAAAAAATTTAACCTTACTAATTACTGTCTACACACAGATAATCAAAGGCAAGTAGTTAAAGACATAGTTAAAAATATGACAAAACTGGCACATGTACCCTTGCAACTGCAGCACGCATTCAACCCTGAAGCCATGTTTAGAAGGTGATTCCCAGCACTAGAAAAATTTAAAACTCTTATAATAAAAATTATAATAATAATAAAAACCTGCTTACTGCTCCCTTGTTTGCTACCTGTACTTCTTCAAATGATAAAAAGCTTCATTGCTATCTTAGTTCACCAAAAATGCTTCAGCACAAGTGTACTATATGAACCACTATCAATCTATTGCACAAAAAGACATAAGTAACAAAAATAAGAGTGAGAACTCCCACTAATAAAAAGTGAGAGTCTCAAAAGGGGGGAATGAAGGAAGAGAATGACCCTCTCATATTATTTTATGTTGTTTTATACTCAGTACCTGTTTTAAGAGAAAACAACAAGGAAGTAAAACCAAAGACAGGCAGCCTGGTGCCAGGCCTGAAACCAGGCCTGGGCCTGCCTAGCCTAAACCCAGTAGTTAAAAATCAACTCATAACTTAGAAACTGATGTTATTCATAGATTCCAGACATTATATAGGAGAACATTGTGAAACTCTCTGCCCTGTTCTGTTTCTCTCTGACCACCAGTCCTTGCAGCCCCTGTCATGTATCCCCTGCTTGCTCAAATCAATCATGACCCTTTCATGTGAAATCTTTAGTGTTGTGAGCCCTTAAAAAGGACAGAAATTGTGCACTCAGGGAGCTGGGATTTTAAGGCAGAAGCTTGCCGATGCTCCCAGCTGAATAAAGCCCTTCCTTCTATTACTCAGTGTCTGAGAGGTTTTGTCTGTGGGTCGTCCTGCTACAGAAGAGGGAAAGAGGACGCTCTTCCCTCTCTCTCTCACATACCCCAGGTATCTGCTAGGAAGAGAAGGGAAGCTTCCAAATGAACTTTATAGTAATTTTACTGGACATAAACTCTTTTGAGCAGAATCCAGGTGTTGAAGAGGAACTGCTACAGAAAGGAGCACAGGAGCCATTGCCCATCGTATGGGCAGACAGGGAGGGGCAGGTGAAGCCTGAAAGTCATGCTTGCTTTCTCAGCAGGGAATCTTAGAGCCTGGGGCAAGGTCTGAGTTCTCCCATGGGCTTCCTGGAGATTAATTTGCCACTGTTAGGAGGTCACAGAGGGAGCAAGACCAGCCTCACCAACTATGTGGGAGCTAAGTTAGGCCTATCATTACTGGCTTTCCCCCACTGTCTTAGTGACAGAAATGGCCATAATCCCCTCTGGAACATAACCTCATTAGGCCAAGAACCACCCCACAACCCCTACAGTAGCCACAGCAAGCCCTGCCCAAGGAAAGTCTGAGCTCAGACTTGTCTAACCCTGTGCCTACCTCATGGTTCTTCTCTACCCATCCCAACAGCCAATCACAAAAGACATAAACTTTTGGGAGCTTCATGGCCCTGACCATTACCTAAGAAACCAAAATACATATCCTGGCCAACTTAGGGCAAGCTTATATCCCCATTTTATTATCGTAGCTGATGCTGTCTTGAAAGCACCACCTCCTGGCTGGAGACCATCCAACTCAGGACATTATAGCAATTAATGACAGAATAACCCTGCTCCAAGGGTGAAGAAAACAACACCTAATTCCACTGCCTGCAACATCATGGCTAACCAGAGGGCTTGTGTCTGTCCACATAAAAACTTCACTGCTAGCATAACCAGCATTCAAGAAAGCCAGCACACTAAACATATCTACAACCAAGGACTCTCATAGAGTCTACTTCACTCCCCTGACACCTCCATCAGAGCAGGTGCTGGTATGCACAGCTGGGAAACCTGAAGATGGATCACATCACAGGAATCAGGTATTTCTCAGCACCAGCCTGGAGCCTGGTAGCCGCACTTGGTGGCTGGACCCAGAAGAGCAATAATAATCATTCAGTTCAGCTCCCAGAAAGCCACATCCCTAGGGGAAGGGAGAGCATACCACATCAAGGAATCACCCTATAGGACAAAAGAATCTGAACAGTGGCCTTGAGTTCCAGCTTTTTCCACTGAAACAGTCTACCCAAATGAGAAGGAATCAGAAAAGTAATTCTGTTAATATGACAAAATAAGGTTCTATAACGCCCCACAAAAGACCGCACTAGCTCCCTAGCAATGGATCCAAACCAAGAAAAACATTTCTGAACTGCCACATGAAGAATTCAGAAGGTTGATTTCTAAGGCTACTCAAGGAGACACCAGGAAAAAGTGAAAACCAAGGTAAAGAAATTTAAAAAACAATACAGGACATGGATGAACAATTTTCCAGAGAAACAGACATCATAAAGAAAAAACAATCACAACTTCTGGAAATCAAAGACACATTTAGAAAAATACAAAGTGCACTGGAAATTGTCAACAATAGACTAGAACAAGTAGAAGAAAGAATTTCAGAGCTTGAAAACAAGGCTTTTGAATTAACTCACTCTGACAAAGACAAAGAAAAAACAATTTAAAAAATGAATAAAGCTTCTATGAAATTAGGGATTATGTTAAACAGCCAACCCTAAGAATAATTGGTGTTCCTTTGGAAGAAGAGAAATCTAAAAGTTTGGAAATTTTATTTGAGAGATTCCCTGGCCTTGCTGGAGATGTAGATATCCAAATACAAAAAGCTCAAAGAACACCCAGGAAATTCATTACAAAAAGATCATTACCCAGGCACATAGTCACCAAGTTATCTAACATCAAGATGAAGGAAAGAATCTTAAGAGCTATGAGGCAAAAGCATCACGTAACCTATAAAGGAAAATCTATCAGATTAATAGCAGATTTCTCAACAGAATCTCTACAAGCCAGAAAGGATTGGGATACTATCTTTAGCCTCCTTAAGCAAAATAATTTGCAGCCAAGAATAGTTTATCCAGCAAAACTAAGCTTCATAAATAAATAAGAGATAAAGTGTTTTTCAGATAAACAAATGCTGAGAGAATTTGCCACAAGCCAGCACTACAAGAAATGCTAAAAGGAATTCTAAATTTTTTTCTTTCTTTTTCATTTTTTTTATTAGATGAAGGCTTACTCCATCGCCCAGGCTGGAGTGCAGTGGCACAATCTCAGCTCACTGTAACCTCTACCTTCCAGGTTCAAGTGATTCTCCTGCCTCCATCTCCTGAGTAGCTGGGATTACAGGCATGCACTACCACACCCAGCTAATTTTTTTTATTTTAGTAGAGATGGGGTTTCACCATGTTGGCCAGGCTGGTCTCTAACTCCTGACCTCAAATGATCTGCCCCCCTCAGCCTCCCCAAGTGCTGGGATTACAGGTGTGAGCCACCATGCCCAGCTGGGATTCTAAATCTTGAAATAAAACCTCAAAACAGACAAAAATAGAACCTCCTAAAAGCAGAAATCTCTCAGGGCCTATAAAACAACAACACAATGAGAGAAAAAGGTATTCAGGCACCAACTAGCACAATGAATAAAAAAGTACCCTACATCTCAATACTAAAGTTGAATGTAAATGGCCTAAATGTTCCACTTAAAAGATACAGAATGGCAGAATGGATAAAAATCAAGTAACCAGGTATCTGCTATCTTCAAGAGACTCACCTAATGCATGAGAATTCACATAAGCTTAATGTAACAGGCTAGAAAAAGATATTCCAGCAAATGAACACCAAAAGCAAGCAGGAATACCTATTCTTATATCAGACAAAAACAGACTTTAAAGCAACAACAGTTAAAAAAGACAAAGAGGTGGCACATTATATAATGACAAGAGGATCAGTCCAACAGGAGAATATCACAATCCTAAATATATATTCACCTAACATTGGAGCTCCCAAATTTATAAAACATATTACTAGACCTGAGAAATGAGATAGATGGTAACACAATAATAGTGGGGGACTTCAATACTCCACTGACTGCACTAGACAGATCATCAAGACAGAAAGTCAACAAAGAAACAATGGACTGAAACTATACCCTGGATAGATATTTATAGAACATTATACCCAGCAACTGCAGAATATTCGTTATTGTCATCAGCACGTGGAACATTCTCCAAGATACCCCATAGGATAGGCCACAAAACAGGTCTCAATAAATTTTAAAAAGTCAAAATTATATCAAGTATCCTCTCAAACCACAGTGAAATAAAACTTAAAATTAACTCCAAAAGGAACCCTCAAAACTATACAAATACATGGACATTAAATAATCCACTCCTGAATGATCTTTGGACATTACATCATCTTCGGAACAACAATGAAATCAAAACAGAAATTTAAAAAAAAATTCTTTGAATGATAATAGTGACACAACTTATCAAACCCTCTGGCACACAGCAAAACTGGTGCTAAGTGGAAAGTTCATCAAACTTTTGACTACATCAAAAAGTCTGAAAGAGCACAAATAGACACTCCAAGGTCACACCTCAGGCAACTAGAGAAACAAGAACAAACCAAACCCAAACCCAGCAGAAGAAAAGAAATAACAAAGATCAGGGCAGAACTACATGAAATTTAAACAAACAAACAAAAACATTCGAAAGACAAATGAAAAAAAACTTGGTTCTTTGAAATGATAAACAAAATTGGTAGACCATTAGTGAGATTAACCAAGAAAAGAAGAGAGAAGTTTCAAATAAGCTCAATTAGAACTGAAATGGGAGCTATTACAATGAATATCACAGAAATACAAAAGATCATTTATGGATACTATGAACACCTTTAATTCACACAAACTAGGAAATCTAGAGAAGATGAACAAATTCCTGGAAATATACAACCCTCTTGATTAAATCAGGAAGAAATGGAAACTCTGAACAGACCAATAACAAGCAGTGAGACTTAAACAGTATTGGTAGAAGGGCTGAGGCAGGGTTTTTTTGTCTGACATAATGTAGAAGAGTCTTGGAACATGTCCTGGGTCCAGGGTCCAAAACCGCTCATGGCCTATGGAACACCAAGCTCTGTGCCAAAGGGTGGAAGGCTGCCCCGCTGCACTACAATCTAAACCCAGGGCATAAAACTCCTTGTGGCTTGGATGGAATCCAGGGCTGAGTGCATAAAACCCCTCCTGGCCTCTGGAATGTGTCCAGACTTGCTGGCCCCTTGCTCCTTGCTCTCCCAAAATCATAAATTGATTGTATCTTGAATTAGAAGAACCTGTTCTCCATTATCTCAAGTAGCAGAGCATATGCTAAACTGTCACAGCTACACTTGATGCACTGCTACCTTTCTACCCTCAACGTCCTCATGTCCTCACCTGTTTACCCCCACGTCCGCACATCCTCACCACCTGCTTCTTTGTTTGATTACCAATAAATAGCACGGGCTCCCAGAGATCAGGGCCTTCACAGCCTCTATACTAGCGTTGGCCCCCTGGACCTACCTTATGTACTCTTAACTTGTCTTGTCTCATTCGTTTGACTCCGCTGGACTTTGTAGCCCTGACAACCAGGTGTTGGGTCTGATCACCCCAACAAACAGTAATAAAAAAAAATTGCCAACAAAAAGAAATCCAGGACCAGATGGATTCACAGCTAAATTATATCAGACATTCAAAGATGAATTTGTACCAATTTCACTGAAATTATTGCAATGATAGAGAAAGAGGAAATCCTCCCTAAATCATTCCATGAAGCCAGTATCACCCTAATACCAAAACCAGGAAAAGACATAACAACAAAAACAATTACAGGCTAATATCCCTGATGAACATAGAAACAAAAATCCACAACAAAATACTCGCTAACAGAATCCAACAGCATATCAAAAAGATAATACGCAATGATCAAGTGAGTTTCATACCAGGGATACAGGGGTGGTTTAACTTATGCAAGTTGATAAACATGATACATAAACAGAATTAAAAACAAAAATCATTTGATCATCTCAATAGGTGCAGAAAAAGCACTTGAGAAAATCCAGCATCCCTTTATGATTAAAACTCTTGGTAAAATCGGCATAGAAGGGGCATACCTTAAGGTAATAAAAGTCATCTATGCCAAACCCACAGCCAACATTATACTGAATGGGGAAAAGTTGAAAGCATTTCCCTAAGAACTGCAACACCACAAGGATGCCCTTTTTCATCACTGCTATTCAACATTGTATTAGAAGTCCCAGCCAGAGGAGTCAGACAAGGGAAGAAAGGCATCCAAATCAGTAAAGAAGTCAAACTGTTACTGTTCGCTGATGATATGATCATATACCTAGAAAATGCTGAAGACTTTATCTACCCAGAGGAAAAGAAATCATATGAAAAAGACACTTGCACACGTGTCTTTATAGCAGCACAATATGCAACTGAAAAAATATGCAACCAGCTCAAATGCCAACGAGTGCGAGTGGATAAAGAAAATGTGATATACATATTTACTATGGAATACTACTCAGCCATAAAAAGGAGCAAAATAATAGTATTTGCAGCAACCTGGGTGGAGTTGGAGACCATTATTCTAAGTGAAATAACTCAGGAACAGAAAACCAAATATCATATGTTCTCACAAGTAGGAGCTAAGCTATGAGGATGCAAAGGCATAAGAATGATATAATGGACTCTGGGGACTTGTGGGGCAGGGTAGGAGGGGGGTGAGGGATAAAAGACTACACATTGGATACCGAGTCTACTGCTTGGGTGATGTGTGCACCAAAATCTCAGAAATCTCCACTGAAGAACTTTTCCATGCAACCAAACACCACCTGTTCCCCAAAAACTACTGAAATAAAAAATAAATAAAACAAAATAACAAAAATTAGCTGGGCCTAGTGGCATGCATCTGTAGTCCCAGTTACTTGGAAGACTGGCCTGGGAGAATTGCTTGAGTCTGGGAGGCAGAGGTTGCAGTGAACCAAGATCATGCCACTGCGCTCTGCCTGAGTGACAGAGATACTGTCTCAATAAAAAAGAATTTTAAAAAAAGTTATAATTGTAAATTTTTTCTCTGCCCTTTTAAGATGTATGTAAATCTTCTTAAAAGCTTTAAAAAAGTCTCCTACCACATTTGCAACACGGGAATATTTCTCTTAAGGACTTGGGAGTGAACCCTTTGAAGTGTAATCCTCAAGAAAGACAGCCCCCTTCTCTCTCCATTTCTGTGGGAAGGCAGGAGCCTAACTCTAAGGTGCCTGTCTCTAAGTTGCAAAACTACCTCCTGTCATAAAGATATGAGAAGTTTTATTTTTCCTTCGGATAAAGGCAATTAACACAGATGGCCAGCCCAAATATCCAGTGAATTTAGGATGAACTATGTGTGACAATGGTGCTGTCAAGTCCTCTTACCTGAAAACATGTATATAATGGAGTGTATCTGCCTAGATAGAGAAAAGGGTAAGATTTCTTTCTGACTTTGCAATCTGCAATCTCTTTAGCAGATTGCCTGTGATGCATGTCACATTCTGGTTTAATACCTACTTAATAATAAATTGTCTTTCCCTTCTGTGTTTATGGGGAGGTCTCCTGGTTTGGCAGGAGATTTTATTTTTAATTACGTTCCCCCAACATCATCAGAACCTGGGAAGACAGGGCATGACTGTGTCACACATTCCTCAGGGGTAGGGTAGCAGTCCAAAGATCAAGCCTGAATGTCCTAAGACATGCTGATCTTCAGTAGTCCAGGGAGACTCTGAAGGTGGAAAGCAGGCCAGGGACCCTCTCCTTTTAGTGAAGTGGAGTGAGAATGGAGAGTCCAAATACCAGTTTTGAGGTCCCCTGAAGGAGGGTTATGGAAAAGCACGGTTGTGACTGGGCCTTGAGGGACTATGGACTAACCTGCTATGCTTCTCACACTTTACTCATGGGTCATAGGTTATTCTTGTTCAACTGCAAATTTTGTTCAATTGGCCCAGACTAGTGCCTGAGAGTCTATTTCTAACAATCTCCTAGGTGGTTCCAATGCAACGTCTTGGGATCACACTTTGAGTAACAAGGGATTAGAGGAAGACAGGGGTGATAATAAAGACAGATGCAGTAATATTGTGATGCACATCACATTCTGATTCTGATTCTGGATTATACAGGATTCTTCTATCTTCTCACAGTGCCCAGCCAAATTTTGATGAATTCTCAAAGTTAGACTTCTGACTAAGTAGGACCCAATAAGGGGTGGGCTACTGTACCATTCCCCAGGATGCAGATTACCCAAAACTCACCGGAAATCTACCAAGAAGGAGAAAATTCTGTCTCCCAAAGCATTTCATAGGCCAAGCACTCTATGTGTTTGGAAGGAACACTTGGTTAAGCCACTTGCAGAAAAGAGCTGAGGTTAAAATAAAGTACTTCCAAGGAGGGTAGTTTTCATTAACACCTGGAGGACTGTTTTACCGAATGGTGTACAAACATGCCCCCACAGCTGTATTGACAAAAGGTTGACATCTGCCACCGGCCCCCACAAAGCCTTACCTTTGATATTGAACAAAAATATGGCTTTGAAGGGAAGTGACATTATCATTAGCCTGATGCATCCACCTGTCAAGGTCTGATCCTGCCAGAGAATTCTTACACCTACATGGTCCATTCCCATTCCCTTCACCTGGGCCTCTTCCCACCTGCCTTTCTTCTGAGCTTCAGCTTGGAACTCTTGCCTGACCATGACTTAAACTAGGCGCTCAGCTGGGGCTTACTAGTCCTCCATGGTAGAAATATCCATGACCAGGGTCTTCTTCCCCTACCCAGACCTTTGAAAAATTAATAGATTTGAAGTCCTTAGAACAGAGCTTGGCATATAGCAAGTAATATTTACCTTTGGCTAAGACATAGTAAATAGAGTTTGAGAGAACTTCAACAGTGACAAGCAAAGGATGGGTTTGTGCTGTTGACTCTGAAAGAATGTGAACGACAAAATCCCTCCTCTGATGATTACCCAGAACTTGAGACGCTCCTCTAGGACAGGGTTGGTGGAGGCAGTGGAGAGAAAAGGACTAAGGAGAAGATAGGAAAAAGGCTGGGCACGGTGGCTCACACCTATAATCCCAGCACCTTGGGAGGCCGAGGCGGGTGGATCACCTGACATCAGGAGTTTGAGACCGGCCTGGCTAAGACGGCATGGTGAAACCCCGTCTCTACTAAAAAATACAAAAATTAGCCGGGCATGGTGGCTCACACCTATAGTCTCAGCTACTGGGGAGGCTGAGGCACAAGGATTGCTTGAACCCAGGAGGCGAAGGTTGCAGTGAGCTGAGATCATGCCACTGCACTCCAGCCTGGGCAACATAGTGAGACTCAGTCTCAAAAAAAAAAAAAAAGATAGGAAAGATGATGCCCAGATGTTCATGAATTGGACACTGGAAGGATTGGAGACTGAATTTAAAAGTAGTATTTTGTACCACTGAATATTAAGATTTTTCTTCAGATAAAGGATTGGGCCTGCCCAGCCTCCCTGAAATTCTGTGTAGGCCTCATTCTTAAATGTGCAGTTTCTTTTTGTTGTTTCATATAGATATATTAGTATACTGGGTGGATCCCTTCATGGTAGTCACTTATTGTTACAGAGTTTGGGATGAATTCCACAACATCATGTGGCATAGATTAAGGAATATGCATTTTTTCCTTTGATTTTTATTTTATGTTCAGGTGGTACATGTGCAAGTTTGTTACACAGGTAAACTGCATGCCACTGAGGTTTGGTGTATGAAGGATCCTGTCGCCCAGGTAGTGAGCATGATACCAATAGGTAGGTTTTCAACCAACACTCCTCACCCACATCCCCCTTCAAGTAGTCTCCAATGTCAATTGTTCCCATATTTGTGTCCATGCATGTTTGATGCTTAGCTCTTTAGCTAATAAGTGATAACATGCGGTATTTTGTTTTCTGTTCTTGCAGTAGTTTGCTTGGAATAATGGAGAATAGGCCGGATGCAGTGGTTCACGCCTGTAATCACAGCACTTTAGGAAGCCGAGGTGGATTGAACTCACGAGGTCAGGAGTTCAAGACCAGCCTGGCCAATGTGATGAAACCCCGCCTCTGCTAAAAATACAAAAAATTAGCCAGACGTGGTACCAGGCACCTGTAATCCCAGCTACTCGGGAGGCTGAGGCAGGAGAACCACTTGAACCCAGGAGGCAGAGGTTGCAGTGAGCTGAGATTGCACCACTGCACTCCAGCTGGGGCAACAAGAGTGAAACTTCATCTTCCCCACACCAAAAAAAAAAAAGAGGAATGATGGGGAACAGGCTTTAGTGGGGAAAGGAAAAACTCCCCAGGCCAGGACCAGTGAGGCAGTGGTTGTCCAAGCTTACCATCAGTGAAGCAGGTGAAGGCTGCTGGGCTGTATGGTTCTGTTCCAGAGGAGAAAGCCTGTCCCCTTCCCCTGCCACAATGGGTTTTTCTTCCTGTGGGCAGGTATGAGAAAGTGGCCTTGTTCATAAGGGAATATACAGATTGCATGGTGCCAGGCAGTCTGGATTTAAGGAGCTGGCTCTTTACAGGAGTTGATTAGGAATCAACTAGGGACCTTGGGGCCTGTGAGTTGTACAGTTTCCCATGGGGAAATAAAGAGGACCAGGAGGAAGCTGCCATCCCCAGGGGAAGCTGAGTGTGTGTACTGTCTCTGCTGAGAGAATGAAGAAACTCCTGTGGTCCCAGCTGACCCCAAGTGAGCACCTGGAGGCATTCTTGTACAATCTTTCTTCTTATGTAACAGAAAATGCACTTAGGACTCACTATCCCTTTTATTTCTCCCTGGGTAAAAAACTGCCAGAACTTTCTAGAATTCTTTTCCCATCACTGATTTTTAAAAAGATCATATTCTAAGAGGGACCATTACTCACATCAGAAATGGCAGATAAGAAAGAAAAGAAAAGAAGTCTGCATTGTAGTAGAATGTATCAGGACTTCATTCTTTGAGACAGGATCTAGCTCTGTCACAGGCTGGAGTACAATGGAACAATCATAGCTCACTGAAGCCTTGAACTCCTGGACTCGAGGAATCTTCCTATCTCACCTCATAAGTAAGCTGGGACTATAGGTGCATGCCACCATGCCCATCTAATTTTTAATTTTTTTGTAGAGATAGGGTCTTGCTATGATGCCCAGGCTAGTCCTGAACTCCTGGCCCAAAGCAATCCTCCTGCCTCAGTCTCCCAAAATACTGGTATTACAGGTATAAGCCACCACACCCAGCCTATTTCTTTCCTTTTGATAGCTGAATAGTATTTTTCATTGTATGTCTATAACATATTTTTTGTATCTATTATTGTCTGATGACATTTGGGTCGGTTCCACCTTTTGACTATTGTGAACAATGCTGCTATGAACACTGGTTTACAAGTATTTGTTTGAGTACCTGTCTTCAATTTTGGGCGTTATATACCTAGGAAGAGAGTTGCTAGGTCATATGATAGTTCTGTTTAACTTTTTGAAGAACTGTGATTTGCATCTCTATCTTCTCTGGTTTGATTCAAAGTGGAGGAAACACTGCTGCTTAAGATAGCTTGCAGTGCGATTGAAGCAAACACTACTCATTAATATTCTGAAACGTTTTTCATTGATACTAATAAGAAATGGTATTTATTTATGAAAGAACTGGAAATGCTTACAACTGTCGTAAAGTTAACTGAATAGCACTCTTGTCTGAGGTTTGATGAGTATAGGAGGCTTCTGGGTAATCATTTCAGAGTCTCAGGATATGTGGTGAATGCAGTGGTTAGGAGTCATGCGGGGACCAGGTTAGTGGTGAGGGGCGGGGCTTATTTTTACCCTTTCCATAGTCTAATATCTAAGCCCCCCATTCCCAATTCCACCACTGCACCCCTATCTCTGGCCAAATATCTTCTCCCCACCACTCCAGGCTGACAAAGTCTGCCTCTACCCTCAGACAGTCCCTCTTCACTCTCCATCCCCCATTTCTCCCCTCAGAAAGAGATGCTGAGTAAACCTGGCTCTCTCGTTGATACAGCTTCTCCCCATGGAACACACATCATTAAAGAGTAACTGTGATCTCTTGTGTTGTTTATTTAGCCCTGATTTCACAACATGCAAGAAATCAGACAGCCTTGATATTTCATAATATGCTGGCTTTGCCACAGTAAGTTTAAACCCAACCCAAGCTTCATTTGCTTCTAGAAAGTACCATCAAAGTACCTCAGCTGAGAACAGATTAGAATACATTTCCTGTCAGAATATACATTGGATATATTGGGAAGTATATTGTTGGCCATCGGACTGGCAACTCCTTCCTGGCTCTCCATTCTAGTTTAACATCAGGTTCAAGCAGAGGCATTATCTCTCACATGCACTAATTCCAACCTCTTCCCTTCCTGGATGCCCAGGTCACCATGAGTATTCCAATGCCATAGCTTTTTTTCTTTTTTTTTTTTTTGCAATTTTCACTGCTTTCCTTTTACCCTCAATAAGCATGAGGCCAGAAGTCCCAAGCAGTGGCTAAGGGATTAAGAGCCTGGCTAAAGCATCTGACTGACTTGGATTTAGTATTACCTTTGCTTCCTACTGGCCAGTAGCATTGGAATACTTGGTCAATCTCTGTGTGCCTCAGTTTCCTTATCCTTAAAATAGAATGTCTACATCATAGGGCATTGTGAGGAGTAAACGAAATAATGCAAGCCCACTGTCTAGCCTACTGCTTGGCATATGTACAAGTAGCAGATAATATTGCTTACATATTCACCCTTTTTGCCCACTATATTTTTCTCCTCTTTGATCTCCTGATTCCTCACCCTCCAACCACACATTCTGTTAGTTAGACAACACTACACTTTGTTTTCAGGAAAGGGAAGAGAAAAAGGCTAATAGGATATCTCCTCCTAGTTCCATGTTTCAAAAAGTCTGCATTCTTAGGGGAACAAAAAGGAAAATAAGAATTTGAAGAGGGGAATTCTCATTTTCCAATAACCCAAAACAAAATAAAAACCAAACCAAACAAAAACAAACTGGAAAAGATTCCCCTACTTAGGGGTGCAAAGATGATAATGAGGAAGCCATGAGGGCTTCTTGATCGGAGGAGGCAGCAGACAGGGACATGGGTTACTTCACAGAGAGGCCCTGTGGCCTGGCACAGGTGCATGTGATATAATATAAATGGTTTACGAGCTCTCCTCTGGGATCTGTAAGCCTATCTGCATAAAATAGTTCTGTAATGTAAGAACTTCGGAATGATGGGTAGGGGAGGAGGGAGGAGAGAGTAATTTTTTCTTATGGATCCTGTATTGCTCAGGATTTAGGATGCTCCACAAACATTTAGGAATAACATATGTCAAATCACTAGGGTGTGATGGTACATTTTATAGATCCCTTCAATAAGAAGAAAGCCAAGACTTTTAGAAGTATCTTAGAGCCTGACCTATCCCAAAGTAGGCAAGGCCTGGGGCCATTTCCATTCGTTTTTAGGCACCTGGAACATTAAAATGATTAATAAGTGATAAAAATACTGTTTCTATTATTTATCATGGCATAACAAACCACCCCAAAACTTAGTAGCTTGATATACAGCCATTCATTTGCTCACAATTCTTCAATTTGGACAGGACTCAGCAGGGACAGCTCATTATCTCTGTTCTGTGGGGCATGAGGTTGTATTCATCTGGAAACTTGGTTGGAATTGTGACATCCATGTGGCCTCTCATTCTCCAGTGTCCCTCCCCACATGGTCTCTTATCATTCAGTAGTCTAATCTGAGCTTCTGACATGGCAGTTGGGTCCCAAGAAGGCAAATAAAGCAGCTGCCAGATCTAAACCTGGCACTGGCACATATGGGTTCTCTCATATTCTACTGGTCAAAGCAGGTCACAAGGCCAGCCCAGATTACAGGGAGGAAACAGACTCCAACTTTGACCTGAGGAGCAGCGTGAGCCTACAAAAACAGGAGGAATTGTTGGTAGTCCTATTTGGAGATTATCTACCATACAAGGTTATAGACATTGTGGTGTATTTTTTGTTTTATTTCATTGAGATAGGGTCTCACTCTGTCACCCAGGTTGGAGTACAGTGACACAGTCACTGCTCACTGCAGCCTTGACCTTCTGGGCTCAAGTGATCTTCCCACTTCAGCTTCTCAAGTAGCTGGGACCATAAGCAGGTCCAACCATGCCCTGCTAATTTTTTTTATTTTTTTATAGAGATGAAGTCTTGCTACATTGCCCAGGCTGACCTCAAACTCCTGGGATCAAGTGATTCTCCTGCCTTGGCTTCCCAAAATGCTGGGATTACAGGCATGAGCCACCTTGCCCTGCCTGTGGTGTATTTTAAATGCTTATATTTAACACATTAACACTTTGAACATAAAAGTATACAATGACTACATCATTAAACTCATTTGAGTATAGTATCAACATTCTAAATTTAAGGTAGAGCCCAAAGAGCCCTCTTGCTTCCCCATGATAGCCCTTAGAGTCTATGAAAATAGCTCTTTTTCTAAGTCCCAAATGACTGCATAATTTCAACAGGCACCAGCAATCATTCATTAAGTGTACTTGTTCTTCTCAGATAAAGTCTTCTGATTTTACGTATAGAAAGGTCACCATATCTCCTTGCCACAGCATCAGCCTCCTCATTTTCCACCCTTGTCTGTTTGTGTTGCTATAACAATACCTGAGATTGGGTAGTGAAAAGAGGTTTATTTGGCTCATGGTTCTGCAGGCTGGACAAGATGCACGGCACAGGCACCTGCATTGGGTGAGGGCCTCAGGCTGCTTCCACTCATGGGAAGGCAGAAAGGGAGCACACGTGTGTGAGGCACATGGGCAGAGAGGAAGCTAGAGAGAGGAGGAGGAGGTGCCAGGTCTTTTCAACAACCTGCCCTCTGACAACTCACTCATGCTTGAGGGAGGGCATTAATCTATTCATGAACAATCTCTCCTCAGGACCCAAACACCTCCCATTAGGCCCCACCTCCAACACTGGGGATCAAATTTCAACATGAGATTTGGAGGGAACACGAATCCCAACCATAGCAGAGAAGTCACCAGGAAGATTCCTGATTGTCTCCCTGCCCTGGCATCAGCCTCCTCATCTAAACTCTGGGAGCAGTAACCCCTTCCCAAGCCATCTGCCCCTCCAGAGTGTGTTCAGGGTTATTAGTGCCTGGCAAGCAGGGGCTACTCCCTGGATGAGAGGGCAAAGTCTCTCATAGGGTGAGATGATCCTGTGGCAATAAACTAACAATGTCAATTAGCAGTGCAGACATGTCCTATAGATCAGAAATGAGAAGGAAGTCCCAAAGGGCATTGAGAAACTTAAATCTGGATTTTGGGGCTTTGTGTCAAAAGCTTCTGAACATAGCTGTGGGTAGAGAAGATAAAACTGAACAGAAAGACAGCCAGGCCAGCTGCTAAAAAGTTGTGCCAGCCTCGGTGATAAGACAGATTACTGCGGGATCACAGACTGCTATTTTGGAAACATACATTATTTTCTTAAAAGCTGTTTATATTTTCTGTAATTAGGTCCTTTTTGTTCTGTCTTAAGTTAACACATTTAAAAAATGCTAGTCTGGTCAGCTGTGTTAAGAAGAACCAAGAAAGAGGTCTTCATTTGGCTTGTCCAGAGTTTTAAAGGGAAAGCAGCTTACTAACCGCCTGAGTGAGATCCTCAGAGAGAAGGTAAACTGAGGGCAACTTGAGCTGAAAGCCCTTGTTTAGACACTCTCCCACACTGAGATACATTTATCAAATCTGTCTCCATCTCCACAGTCTGTTACTCTCCTAGTGGCCCAGACAAGAGACAAGAAGGGACCTCAATGAACAATGAAAAGGAAGAGTACCCTGGGATTGGTGGTCCAGTGGTGGAAGGGTTGGGTACCTATGGAGTTTGCCCTCCAGAATGGAGCCAGCAAACAGAAAATCTGATTGTAGCAGACAGAGAGTAGGGGGTGGAAGTTCAATGTGAGCATGAACTTCTGAGTGCCAAAGTACCTAGGCAGGCAAGTTACCAAATATTTTTTTCTAGTCAGGGAAGGAGAGGACATATAGATGACAGGAGGACTTCAACCAATGCCTAGGTAGGGGACATGTGAGGGTTAGTGGGCTAGCATTGCTCCTTAAGCAAACTGGGGCACAGAGCAGAGTTAATGTAGCTAACTGGAACTTAACAGCAGAGAAGAAGCAGGATTAGGGGAAGAGAAAGTCTGCTGATTGTGGACACCTGAGGACTGGAGACCACCCACCCATCAGGCTGGGGACAGTTGAATCATTCAGGACCCCACCAGGTTCTATTTGAACACAGGGCTGGTCCTCTGGGGCTGCTGCTTGAAGAGCTTTGGTAGCTGCAAAATGTCCCAGCCTCAGTCCTGCCCTCACCATCTGCTCCAGCTATCTACTGAGTGACATACCACACCAACACTCAATGGCTTAAACAATCCTTTATTTTGCGTTTTGAGCAGGGCTCAGCAGGGACCACTCACCTCTGCTCTATGATGTCTAGGGCCTGTGACTCAAAAGGCTAGGGACAGCTGGGGACTGGTGGGACATTTCCTACAGACCCAGGGCTTCTCCCCACAGTCTTTCCCACGTTCTCTGCAGTAGTCTCCAGGTAGCTGAACTTAGGGGTGACTTGAGGCTCCAAGAGCAAGAATTTCCAGAGGCCTCAGCAGAAGTTGCAAGGCATTTGTGACCTAGCTTCAGAAGTTCCAGGATATGGTCATTTCCTCTGTATTCTATTGGTTTAACAAGTTGCTAAAACCTGCCCAAATTCAAAGCGAGAAAGTATAGCCCCTACCTCTCAATGAAAGGAGTAACAAATAATTTGCCACCATTTTTAAACCATCATGCTATCTCTCCAAGTCCTCAACAAAGCCTCCTAACTGATTTGCTGTCCCCAGATTCTCATTAGTGACAGATTGGGAGGCAGCAATGCACAGAGTAGAGAAAGTGAGGGTTTTGGAGGCCAACAGCCAGCCCTACATCCTGGTTCAGGCAGGATCCACCACTCAGCAACCACTTGAGCTTGTTAGGTTACTTAACTCAGAGCCCCAGTGTTATTGAATGTAAAATGAGGATAATACACTACAGTTGCCAAGAAAATGTACTTCTTGGATCTCGCAGTGTAGATAGCATAACTGACAAATGGCTCCACCTCAACTGCTGAGCTCTGCTGAAATCCATCCCCTGATTTTTATCCCCAGGTTGCTGCAAAGGCCAGCTTCTTAAGGCTGCTCCCAGCTCATGACTGAGCACAGCAGGGATACTAAGGCAGGCCTCTTTCTGGGAGATGCCAGACTTCTGGGACAAGCCCATTTGGCTAAAGGATTCCCCACCCCAATGGCCTTGCTGAACTTTTTAGAAATAAACTGTATATAGTATCAAATGCTTCCTTCCACCCAACCTTCCTGCTTGCTTGCCTCTTTCCTTCACAAGGATCACACCTGCATCCCAGGTCCAGCTCCCTGTTTTCCCTCAACTCTCTTGCATAGTACCCCTATCTGGGACTGTTTCTGGAGGACTGGGACAAACACAACCTCCTATTCATAGGACTGTCAAGGGTATTAAATGAGTAGAACTGTGCAAAAAACCTAGTAAAGGGCTGGCATAGAAGAAACACTCATTTAACGAACACTTCTTGAGTCCTAGCTGTGTGCAGGTCTTGGTCCTCAGTGTCTGGGACACGACAGTGAGCTAAGCAGGCAAGAACACCAGTGCTGCCTGCTTTAAGCTCCTTCCCAACTTCCACCTCTTCAACAGGATACCAAGAGCCCTTCAAAGCCTGACCCCTTGGGGCCTCAACACCTCTGACTCCACACCCTGAACACCTGAGCCTACAGTCAAAAGGAACTTCCTTCTTGCTTCCTACAGGTTTTGCTCTTTCACCCCCAATGCCTTTGCTCACCGTTTCCTTCTCCGTGAAATGCCTCCTCCTCCCTTTTTTGCACATTTTCCTTTCTTGCACATGCCCCTTACGTGAAAAACTTTTATGCATCCTCCAGGCCCCAGTTCAATGTGGGGGCTCTAGGTCATCCAGGCAGAACGTGCTTGCTGGCATGAAGTCAGCAGGCACCTGGTAGAAGCACTTGTTACAGTGTGTTATAATTGCCGTAACAGTGTCCCTGCTAACTTGTGAGCGCTTCTAGAGCAGGAAAATGTCCCAGCCACCTTGAATCCCCCGTGCGTGGCCCATGGGAGGCCCTCAGACCTACCTGCAGAATGAGTAAATGAGTGTGCGAACCAGCATCGGCGATTTCAGTGGGGTGAGCTCTGGGCCGGCGGTGCAAGGCACTGGGAGCGGCCAGGCTGGGCCTGGCTCAGGCGCCGCAGCCACTCAGGGCCACCTGGGACCAGCCGGGTAGGGCGTGGGCCGAATCACTGCCGCCGCCACAGGGCACAGGACCGCGGTCTCCGCCCCTCCCGCCTCCCCGCGCAGTCGCTGGCCTTCTCCACCCCGGGTTGCCGCGAGCCCGGCCCGCGAACATCATGTCCCTGTGTGTCGGGAATTGGTGGGTTCTTGGTCTCACTGACTTCAAGAATGAAGCCGCAGACCCTCGCGGTGAGTGTTTCAGCTCTTAAGGTGGCGCGTCTGGAGTTGTTCTCTCCTTCTGATGTTCGGATGTGTTTGGAGTTTCTTCCTTCTGGTGGGTTCGCGGTCTCGCTGGCTCAGGAGTGAAGCTGCAGACCTTCGTGGTGAGTGTTACAGCTATTAAGGCGGCATGTCTGGAGTTGTTCATTCCTCCGGGTGGGCTCGTGGTCTCTCTGCTTCAGAAGTGAAGCTGCAGACCTTCGCGATGAGTGTTACAGCTCATAAAAGCAGCGTGGACCCAAAGAGTGAGCAGTAGCAAGAGTTATTGCAAAGAGTGAAAGAACAAAGCTTCCACATCGTGGAGAGAGACTCGAAGGGGTTGCCACTGCTGGCTCGGGCAGCCTGCTTTTATTCTCTTATCTGGCCCCACCCACATCCTGCTGATTGGTAGAGCCGAGTGGTCTGTTCTGACAGGGCGCTGATTGGTGCGTTTACCATCCCTGAGCCAGACATAAAGGTTCTCCACGTCCCCATCAGATCAGTTAGATACAGAGTGTGGACACGAAGGTTCTCCAAGGCCCCAGCAGAGCAGCTAGATACAGAGTGTTGATTGGTGCATTCACAGACCCTGAGCTAGACACAGGGTGCTGATTGGTGTATTTACAATCCCTGAGCTAGACACAAAAGTTCTCCACGTCTCCACCACACTCAGGAACCCAGCTGGTTTCACCCAGTGGATCCCGCACCAGGGCTGCAGGTGGAGCTGCCTGCCAGTCCCGCGCGTGCGCTCGCGCTCCTCAGCCCTTGGGTGGTCGATGGGACTGGGCGCCCTGGAGCAGGGGGTGGCGCTCGTTGGGGAGGCTCAGGCTGCACAGGAGCCCATGGAGGGGGTGGGAGGCTCAGGCATGGCGGGCTGCACTCCCAAGCCCTGCCCTGTGGGAAGGCAGCTAAGGCCCGGTGAGAAATCGAGCGCAGCGCCAGTGGGTCGGCACTGCTGGGGGACCCGGTACACCCTCTGCAGCCCCTGGCCCGGGTGCTAAGTCCCTCATTGCCCGGGATCCGCTCGGCCGGCTGCTCTGAGCGGGGGGGCGGGGCGGGGGGGGCCGCCAAGCCCACGCCCACCCGGAACTCCAGCCGGCCCGCAAGCGCCGTGCGCAGCCCCGGTTCCCGCTCGCGCCTCTCCCTCCACACTCCCTGCAAGCTGAGGGAGCTCCCGCCTTGGCCAGCCCAGAAAGGGGCTCTCACAGTGCAGCGGTGGCTGAAGGGCTCCTCAAGTGCCACCAAAGTGGGAGCCCAGGCAGAGGAGGCGCCGAGAGCGAGCGAGGGCCGTGAGGACTGCCAGCATGCTGTCACCTCTCATCTGCGCTCTCCTGCACTCTCCCCAGCGGCGCCAGGCGGGCGCCACGGCTGCCCAGCGAAGGAAACCGAAACCGAGGTCGGGCCGTCCCTCCGCGGGCCCATGCGCCCAGGACACCCGCGGCCGCGCTCGCCAGGTCGCGGAACCCAGAGCTGCGCGCACAAACCGGGCGCCGGGAGGGCGCAGCGCCGAAGGCTCCCCCCGACGCCTCTGCGGCGGCTCTTCCCTCCTTGCAGTTGGATCCCGGGCGGGTGCGGCCCGGCCCGGCCCCTGAGCGGCGCACAGAATGGGCCGATGCTGCTTTTACACGGCGGGGACGCTGTGGACCAGAGTATAGAGAAGGTGAGGCGGGGCGGGCTGTGTGTGTGTGTGTGTGTGTGTGTGTGTGTGTGTGTGTGTGTTGCAGAGTCTTCCAGCCCACTGTCCCACCCCTGCTGCTGCATCTTGCATAGGGAAGACCTGCACTCGGGCAGACCCTGTGCACTAGAGCTCTTCTTGCCTCCCTGTCTTCCAGGGCTTGGTAGCCGAGGGTTAAAGAAGGATGGGGAAGGATGGAGCCGACTCTGTTCCCTTTACAGTAATAAGTAAGGCTATGGATCCTGACTTTTAAAAAGGCCTTCGGTTGTGTTCTGTGGTTTGCATTTCTCCCCACTCCTTCCGTCTACACCCCAATCTCAGGGGGCCCAAACTTGTTTCCCTCCCACTTCATGAAGAAACAGACCTGAATGAAAGCCACCGCAGAAGAGGCAGGTTATGTGGTCTGCTTGCTGTGGCCTTTGAAGTGGTGTGCGCCCGGGGATGAGACGCGGGTGTGCGGTCTATTGTGTT
Organism: Nomascus leucogenys; assembly: GCF_006542625.1. NCBI lineage: Eukaryota > Metazoa > Chordata > Mammalia > Primates > Hylobatidae > Nomascus > Nomascus leucogenys. Next base: position 35,690,125 of record NC_044389.1, read on the forward strand.
CTTGCCTTCTTGGGCTGGGCAGGGGCAGTTTGTAGCTGGGCCAGTTCTTAGGCTGGGTGACATTTCATCCTTCAGTCTTTGCTGAACGCTGACTTAGTGGCTTTGTATCTTGTACTAACAGTCTGTGTTGCTTTGTCTCGCCATGAATTCTTATTCTTCTCAAACGGCCATACTTTTCAGGCACAGATACATTTAGATTCCCTACAAGAATCTGAACTTGTCACTTCCTCTAGATGATTGGTCTGGAGAGCCAGTCCTTTAAGAAGACTTCATCTTTTGATTTCACTGGTCATTTCATCTGCCCTTTCCCCCACATCTGCACTTGCTGTGGCCAGATAAAAAAGCCCAGGCCCAGTCTACTTTGAATCACTGCACTTCCCAGTTAGTAAAGCTGTTTCATTCCAGGTGGCAATGGATATATTCCTTTGAGTTTCCAAAAGTAATTAAGTGAGTACCTGAAATCTGGCAGTTAAAGGCGGTTTTTCAAAAAGCACCATGGCAAAGCGTAATGTAATTTTTAAAGTTCACATTGCCAAGGGAAGACAAGGCCCACTGTTTGAGCGTCTCAAGGGTCAGTTTCCTCTGAGCAATCATGTTCAAGGAAAAAAGAAACTGAATCCTTTCTCCACTCCTGTCCATGTCCAAATCCATGGTGAGCTGCGTTTGAGGACGTAAACTCTCGCCTTGAGTGACTAAAGTAAAGCAATCCAATTATAGTCAATATGTGAATTTTCTTATATGGCTTTGAAAGGCTGCTTCAAGGAGCCCTATAGGATGAGTGATCTTCCCCGTGGTTCCCATATAGCCAGCCCTTAGATTCTCTGTGTGTCTCCATTTTTCTGGGTTAGGGGGTGGCTGTAAGGCAACTTGGCTGGGGACTGAGTTTCTGTTGGTATTTCCAAGTGGTTTTCTCCATGAGGAATGGACTCTGTTCTGATAGGTAATAGTACAGGGAAGTGGATTTTCAGAGCTGCTCAATCCCAGCTAAGGAGGACTGCATGGTGTATTGTATGAAACTAAAGGACAGGGCTAGTTTCAGTGGGCAGATGTGGAAATACTCTTATCATTAGAGGTAAGTCACACATCGCTATTTTGCTTTTTCCTGGATTACCTGTAGGGTGGTATGTAGCATGGGACGGTGGGAAAGAGTGAGGATCTTACACTCCTGGACATGAAACCTAGCTTCCACCATGTACCAGCTGGGTGACCATGGGCTATTTAATCTTACTTGATTCATGTTTTCCCCCTGTGTAAATAGGGATAATAAGGACTAACAATCATATCTGCTTTGTCAAATAATTCTTATAACCTTAAGGTGTGATCTTTCTGGCATATAGTTAGTACTTAATAAGTGATAGCAATTTTATTTTTATTAGAAGCCACACAAAGAAAATACATGAGATTTGGAGTCAGATTCCATATGTTCAAATCCTATCCTTGCCAGTATAAGCTTTATGACTTACGTCAAGTTGCTTAACTTACCTGGTCTTCAATTTCATTGCTTGTAAAACTGGGGATATGAGCTGTTAGCTGACTTGGGCACAGTGATGCATTTACCATGAAACTCGCAAAGTTAAGCTTTGGGTCCTTCACTTGCACAGGCCCTTGCAAAACCCTTTATCCCAAATTTTCTTTTTTCTCTAGAAGGGCCCCTCAAATTGTATAAGCTTCAGGACCCACAAAACCTGGATTTGTCTCTGCATGTGTATTATTGTAGGACCAAGTATAAAGCACTTAGCATAGTATCAGGCACAGAATAGGTAATCATTATACGGCAGTCATCTTTATTGCCACTAGTATTACCATGGGAGAATTCATTCATAACTTGATTCTAATGTAGTTATAATATAATCTACTCTGATATTTCCAGTTCTTTGTTTTTTCATTTGAAGATTGTCTATGCCCTGACTTGTCTACATCAAAAAGGGGAGAGGGAAAAGGGATGAAATTCAAATGAGTAGGTGTGGGAAGCTTAGTAAGATAATTCCTATCCAAAAAGTTGTCTCAAATGATAATTGTCCTTGAACCCTGCAGTGACCACAGGTAACTGAAGAGAGACTTTTTATTTTGGCCAGTGAATATATTAGAAGGAACCAAGATAATTTTGTTTCATTCTTAGCCTCAGTGGTGACTGCCTCATATTGGGCAAGGCCTGTAATTGTTTCTGCTTCAATTTTCTCATTTGCAAGAGAGGCGTAATAGTACTTCTCTTCTCTTTTTCCCACACCCTCTTCCTAGGGGATATTATGAGCATTAATAAGGCATTTCCTTACAAGCGTTTGGGCCTTCATGAAGAGAGAGCTTTGCAGAGACCCAGCAGTTCCTTTTCCTCCCTTAGGCCTGGAAAGGCAGGAGTTTATGTTACATTTCATCTGGTATCCCAGTGAACTGCCTTGACACCTAGCACAGTGCCTGAGATACATATTAAATGCCTCTTGACTCACCTGTGATCATTTTAATAGAAAGAAGAGTGTCCTGAGAATCAGCAGAACTGAGTCAAACATTTTTTTATTCTGTCCCTAAGGATTTCTTGGACTAAGCTGAACAAGCAGAGTGTCAAGTTATTTAATCCCTGAAAACCTAAGGATCCTCATTTTGAAAATAGGAATAATAAGGATAAGAATACCTACCTCATAGAGCTGTCACAAGAATGAAATAATATGATTGCTGTAAAGCACCCAGCATGATGCTTCACACAATGCCTGAACGTTAACGTTTGTTATGTCTTTAGCTATTATTTGTCATCTGTGAATTGAAACTTATTATACAAGCTATGGTTCCTCCTAGCTCCAAAATTCTGAGATCCCATGACCTTTAAGAGCAGCCATGCAGTTAAGAATATTAAGTTTGTGCTCCTAATCTCTGCAGACATGCTGGCAGTTTGACTATCTCCCAGTAATAGGAATGCAGAACTTGCCACAGTAAGGGCTGGCCAACAAGGGATGGGCTGGCAAGGGAACCAGTGGGAGACTGTTTACACCTTTGACTTCCTCTTCACAGGTCATGGCAGGACTGTAGCATTAGGTCTCAGAGATGCAATGAACAGGAAAAATACACTTCCCCTTCATCTGAACCTGAGGCTCTGGGCAAGTCAGTACCAGCTGGTTTCTTTTGGGAGTCATAGCAACTCTGGAGCTGTTTTATTGATGCCTCAAGAAGTAAAATATAGGCCAGGCATGGTGGCTGACGCCTGTAATCCTAACACTTTGGGAGGCTGAGGCTGGCGGATCACAAGGTCAGGAGTTCAAGACCAGCCTGGCCAATATGGTGAAAGCCCGTTGTGTCTGGAATTGGTGGGTTCTTGGTCTCACTGACTTCAAGAATGAAGCCGCAGACCCTCTCAGTGACAGCTCTTAAGGTAGCGCGTCTGGAGTTCGTTCCTTCTGATGTTCGGATCTGTTCAGAGTTTCTTCCTTCTGGTGGGTTCGTGGTCTCGCTGGCTCAGGAGTGAAGCTGCAGACCTTCGCGGTGAGTGTTACAGCTCTTAAGGCGGCGCGTCTGGAGTTGTTCATTCCTCCCGGTGGGCTCGTGGTCTCTCTGCTTCAGAAGTGAAGCTGCAGACCTTCGCGGTGAGTGTTACAGCTCATAAAAGCAGCGTGGACCCAAAGAGTGAGCAGCAGCAAGATTTATTGCAAAGAGCGAATGAACAAAGCTTCCACAGTGTGGAAGGGGACCCCAGCGGGTTGCCACTGCTGGCTCGGGCAGCCTGCTTTTATTCTCTTATCTGGCCCCACCCACATCCTGCTGATTGGTAGAGCCAATTGGTCTGTTTTGACAGGGCGCTGATTGGTGCGTTTACAATCCCTGAGATAGACGTAAAAGTTCTCCAGGTCTCCATCAGATCAGTTAGATATATAGAGAAAGGTTCTCCAAGGCCCCGCCAGTGTAGCTAGATACAGAGTGCTGATTGGTGCATTCACAGATCCTGAGCTAGACATAAAGGTTCCCCACATCCCCACCAGACTCAGGAGCCCAGCTGGCTTCACCCAGTGGATCCTGCACTGGGGCTGCAGGTGGAGCTGCCTGCCAGTCCTGTGCCATGTACCCACACTCCTCAGCCCTTGGGTGGTCAATGGGACTGGGCGCCGTGGAGCAAGGGGTGGCACTCGTTGGGGAGGCTCAGGCCGCACAGGAGCCCATGGAGGGGGTGGGAGGCTCAGGCATGGCGGGCTGCAGTCCCAAGCCCTGCCCCGCAGGAAGGCAGCTAAGGCCCGGTGAGAAATCGAGCACAGCGCCAGTGGGCTGGCACTGCTGGGGGACCCAGTACACCCTCCTCAGCCGCTGGCCCAGGTGCTAAGCCCCTCATTGCCTGGGGCCGGCAGGGCCTGCCAGCTGCTCTGAGTGAGGGGCCGCCAAGCCCACACTCACCCGGAACTCCAGCCGGCCCACAAGCACCACACGCAGCCCCGGTTCCCGCTCGCGCCTCTCCCTCCACACCTCCCTGCAAGCTGAGGGAGCCAGCTCCCGCCTTGGCCAGCCCAGAAAGGGGCTCCCACAGTGCAGCGGTGGGCTGAAGGGCTCCTCAAGTGCTGCCAAAGTGGGAGCCCAGGCAGAGGAGGTGCCGAGAGCGAGCGAGGGCTGTGAGGACTGCCAGTACTCTGTCACCTCTCACCGTCTCTACTAAAAATAGAAAAATTAGCTGGGCGTGGTGGCGGGCACCTGTAGTCCCAGCTACTGGGGAGGCTGAGGCAGGAGAATCGCTTAAACCCAGGAGGCAGAGGTTGCAGTGAGCCAAGATGACTCCATTGAACCCCAGCCTGTCTCAAAAAAAAAATAAATAAATAAATAAAAAGCAAAATGTAATCACTGATAACCAGATTGCTTTGATAGATGACTATTTAGTATCTTGTTTTTAAAAGTCAAATCAGTAAAACATATTTATTGATGTGTATGTAAAGGCATTCAGCTCTATACAATTTTAAAAGGCTCCTTCTCACATATTTACTCCATCTCCTGAGTTGCCTCTATTCAAAGATGACTTATCTTAGTCTGAGATTTTTCTTGATCAGAAAAAACCAGTAAAGATATCTTAAATCTGTTATCTTACAGTCAAGGAAGTTGAGGCTCTTGGAACAGAAGTGACTTATCTAAAGTCAAATGGAGAGGGAGGGAGAGAGCTTGGCATGCCAGCTGGCCTCCTGATCCTGAACCCACTTTTCCCATCTCAAGGGTGACCATACATCCCATTTGCCTGGAATAGTCCTACCGGGTTTCTGTGTACCTGTTGTTCTGGTGTAATCACTAACACCCCCTTTCCTCCAAAAGATTTCTGCTTTGGACAATAAATTCTATGGCCATCCCTCACCTCTCATGCCACATTGTCCTTACCACAATGTATCCCACTTCCTGGCTGTCTTAAGGAGTTGAGGCCTACTCAAACTAGCTCAGGCAAGATGGGATTCTCTTTTTCTTTTTGTAAATCTAGAAGGGGAAGCTCATAGAAATCAAAGGGCAAGAACCATGGCACAGTAAGGCCTCCTGAGAGGACAATCGAAAGTGGAAAGTCAGCAGGAACCAGGCACACTCTGCCTCCCACTTTTTCCTCTGCTTTCTCCACCAACAGGCTTCCTCTGTTTACTCAGCCTTGCTCTGTACTCATCCGGGCTTGCTCAGCCCTGCCTTGGTGTGACTTTCCAGCTGCTGACCTCTCATAAATGTGCTTCATCTCCTAGTTTCTCTTTTCCACGTTTATAATGGAGCAATGTGATTGGCTCAGCACAGGAAGAAACTATAGTGCTGTAAACAGAGGCAGTGTCATTAATTTCCTTGCAAGATTCTCTAACTCCTAAGCAAAATTATCCAAATTCTTTCCTGGCTTTTAGAAACAGGATCTTGTGATATCAAAATCATATTCAGTTTCTTTCAGTGCCTTACTAATTCATGTTGCCTATAAGTGCATTCCTTATTAATGATTAAGACAATATAGTAGGCTAACAGTTGTCAGCGTAGCCCCTAGACTCTGGGAGATGCTTCTAAATCACTTACAAAGACTTAGAAAATACCAGACCCCATCCCAGACTTGCTGAATCAGACTCATTAGGAAGAGAACTCAGGTTAAAGTGCTTACCATAAAATCCATTACTGGAGGCAGGTTGCTGTGGGATCGTCGTCTGCAATTTTGGGAATATGAATTTTTTAAAAAGTTGTTTATATTTGTGTAGTGATTATTTTACACCATGTCTTCATTCCTTAAGATGGTAATTCTAATTGAGGATATTACTACTAATAATATTAATTATTACTATTAATCTGCAAGTTTACATTAAAGGAAATATTATTTGGTGAGGAGGGGAAGGTTCCTGCCTGTGGAAACTACTTAGCTTTATTGTTAAATAAAATCCAAGATTTCATTCTGTCAGGACACAGCAGAGTGGCCATCTGTTCTCAGACTTTTGCTTGTTTCCCAGGAAGAATCAGAAAGTGGAATTATAAGCTCATTAGTGAAAACACAGGATGTTGGCCAAGTGACTAGACATTCCTGGCCATATCATTAAGATATGCACTATCTATACGCTATACACTAAGGAAGGGACCATTTTTAATCCAAGCTGGTGACTGGAAAAAACAACCAAGGGAAAATAAAGACCACTTTAGGTGTTTGCTTTCTATATCTAAAAGCACCTTTAGGTACATGCTTTGGCAGTCATTCTTTTATTTGACAAATATTTACTGAGTGTGTACCATTTGCAAGGCAGTGTGCTAAGAGCTTTGGATATAACACTAAACAAGATGCAGTCTCTACCCTTACAGATTTTATAATCCAATGTAAACTCCTAGGCCCCTCATACTCTTAAAAATTATTGAGGACCCCAAAGAACTTATGTTTCCATGGGTTATGCCTGTTGATATTTACAATATTAGAAATTGAAACTGATATGTATTTTTGAGAAATGTTTAAACAGAAGAATACACAAGCACATATTCCAATATGACATCATTACACATCACGTAACCTCTGGAAAACTCCACTGTACACTCATAGAAATAATAGAATTAAAAAGGCAAATGATACCTTAGTATTAAAATAGTTTTGACCTTGTGGGCCCCTCCTAAGAAGGTCTTGGGGCTCCCCAGGGGTCCTGAGATCACACTTTAAGAACTGTTGATCTAGTTTTCATTTAATTAATTATTTTGATTTTTATAATATTTTTAAAAATACATAGTATCCCTGTTTTACATTCCTGTAAGGCAGTTTGGAAGCTATCTTGTTAACCTTTTCAAACAACTAGGATTTTGCTTGGTGTCTTTCATTTGCTGTGTTCTTTTGGCTTCCCGAGAGTCCAGTGTTAAAAAGAGGAGTTTGGGCCATCAGTAATTCCAGTTCTACAATCTCCTGTCTTTCCCTAAGTGCTGATCAAAGTAGACAAGAGCATTAATATCTCCATAGTTGAATTACTCAATAATTCCCTTCTGGCTTCAGCCTTGCAGGGATTTTCAAATCGTATGATGTAGTTTGGTATTTTTATTTAGTATGAAAGCTCTCTTTGAAGGTAGAGGTCCTGTCATATTTAGTTTTGTGTCTTTTCTTACTGCCAAATGCAATGTCTTATTCAAAATAGATGGTCAGTAAGTATTACTTGGATGAATAGAGAAAATAATTTCTTTGGAAATGATTTTGTTTGCATTTTGTTGTTTAGTCTCACATTTTGCCTCACTCTGTAGAATGACTTATGCCTTTAAAATCTGGAAACTTCACCTGTTGGTCCAGATTTCCAGCTTCTCTTCAAACATGTGGATGTTCTTTGGTACTCGTCATACCAAGTTCTGTGTGGTAGCCGTCTCGGCAGAAAAGAGGCTGACCCTTAGAAGAGACCTGCCTTCCCTGTTTCCCACTGTCTTAGTCCATTCAGGCTGCTGTCACAAAATAGCATAGACTGGGTGGCTTATAGACAACAGAAATTTATTTCTTACCGTTCTGGAGGCTGGGAAGTCCAAGATCAAGGCCCTGGCAGATTTGGGATGTGGTGAGGGTCCACTGCCACATAGATTATGGTCTTCTCACTCTAACCTCACCTGGCAAGTGGGCTCTCTGGGGTACCTTTTATGAGAACTAATCCCATTTGAGAGGGTTCTACGCTCATGACCTAATCACCTCCAATGGCCCCACCTCCTAATCTCACCACCTTGGGGGTAAGGATATCAACAAAGGAGTTTTGAGGGGACATAAACATTCAGACCACAGCACCCACCGTCCTTTGCACCCTTATTGGCTCCCAAGGCCCAGTGAAGGTATCTGTTGTTGTACATGTGCTGTTGTGTTTCTTAGAGTAGAGAAATATTTCTCTATATCTGACACTCCTTACCAAAAGAAGGAAAATGAAAGATAGCTTGAGAGGATCATGTGTTTAACAGAAATGGGGGAGGGCGTGTTTCTTTGTAGAAATGAATATTGCTGCTGGGGTCTGACATGCAAACAAATGTACAAACCCACCGCCTGTGTCACTCATTTGCCCTAGCCATCTGGCCCCTTCAGCATCTGAATTTTACACACTTTCCAGAGACAGTGTGAGGCAGAGTTCCATTGTTGCAGTAATGTAATCACTCAAATTGAAATGAATTTTTTAAAAAAGTCCCATTTTTTAAATTCATTTTTTAATTGACAAGTCAAAATTGTACATATTTAGGGCATGCAACATGATGTTTTGAGAGAGATAGATATAGATAGATATACATAGTGGAACGGCTAAATCAATCTGTTTAACACACACATTACCTTACTTATCTTTTTTTTTTTTTTGAAACGGAGTCTCACTCTGTTGCCCAGGCTGGAGTGCAGTGGGTTCACGCCATTCTCCTGCCTCAGCCTCCCAGGTAGCTGGTACTCTCGCCACTACGCCTGGCTAATTTTTTTGTATTTTTACTAGAGACGGGGTTTCACCATGTTAGCCAGGATGGTCTCGATCTCCTGACCTCGTGATCTGCCCGTCTCGGCCTCTCATAGTACTGGGATTACAGGCGTAAGCCACTGCACCTGGCCTACCTCACTTATCTTTGTTTTGTGGTAAGAACACTTAAAATCTAATCTCAGCATTTTTCAAGTATACAATATTTTGGGGGTTTTTTTTTTGTTCTATTTTTGTTTTTGTTTTTGTTTTGAAATAGGGCCTCTCTCTATCACCCAGGCTGGAGTACAGTGCCACTACCATGGCTCACTGCAGCTTTGACCTCCTGGGTTCAAGCCATCCTCCTGCCTTAACCTCTAAAGTTGCTGGAACTACAGGTGTGCACCATGCCAGGCTAATTTTTAAATTTTTTTTGTAGAGTTGGGGTCTTGCTGTGTTGCCCAGGCTGGTCTCAAATTCCTGAGCTTAAGCAATCCTACCGCCTTTGCCACGTAAAGTGCTGGGATTACAGGCATGAGCTACTGTGCCTGGCCCTATATATTGTTATTCAGTGTAATCACCATGATGTACCTTAGATCTCTTGAATTTGTTTATATCAAACTGAAATTTTTGTGTCCTTTGGCTAACATCTCACCAGTCCTCCCGGCCCCCACAATTCCCATTTTAAGGATATTTTCTTTTGACACTGTACTTCTGATAATCAACAGTAATGGAAGAGGAGACATAGAAATATGTAGGTAATGAAAATATTACTTATTTCAATTTTGGAAAATATAATCACAACCAAACAGGGTGCGAAATAATGAGACTGGCTGTGCAAGTTACACACAGAATGTGGGCCTTGTTTCCATGGCCTTATTTCTTATTTATTCACATCTGAAAATCCTCTTTCTCACCCCCCTCCCCACTCCCCATATATGTATATATATATTCCCCTCCCGCCCCCAATTTTCACCTGGTTCTATGTTTAAGTTTCTATCCAGTAGCTGCTTTTTTTTCCCTTTAGGTCATCAGTTCTCAGACTTGGCTGTACATTTGCAATCACCTAAAAACTTTCAAAAATAAGTTAGTGGGTATTTTGTAGCAGGAGGCTTTTTGGGATTGCCATTCCACCATATTGTCCTATATGTAATTTATAAACAAAGTAACAGTTCAACCATGAGCTAGCATTTGAATCTGAACTGTCAGAGTTCATTAGTTAAAATTATGCAGTTGCAAAATCAAAATGAGTTAAGCAACAGTGACATAAATAAATGAATGTCAATACATTTTTACTGAGTTAAAATAAGGTCAGGGAATAAAAGCAGAATGTTAATGGCAGTTTATTTCTTTTATGTAAACAGTGGAAATAAATTACTGCAAGAGTCTGGGTTGGGTTTGCTTCGTTTCAGGGAGCAATTTTAAAAAACAAAGCAAATCAATTGGTGTTTTGCCATTTGATGAGTTTTATTAATCTGGAGTCCAGTATACAATTAGGCCAATATACCATCCATACACAATTAGGCCAAGTTCTCCAAGTTGGTCTGCATTATCTCTGGATGAATTTAGACTGTGCAGATGGCAACATGGATGCTTAAGTTGTATTTAATTATTAAGTAGCACTTTACTGACCTTAAAGAACAACCAGTAGTGCTCTTGAATCCCAAAACTTTCCTTAAAAGTATTACTGATTCCTGTGAAAGCCTAATGGATTCGTGAGTGCTTATTTTTATCACTTGGAAGTGGCTTACATCAGGACAGCTGGTTAACCACTCTCATGGTGGTGCCTTCTCAAAAGATGGCTGTCAGGCTGACTTGGGTTATGGCTGTATTAAGTCATGTCAGTGTTCAGCAGTCAAGCTAATCCAGCCTGCATCTGTTCCTTCATCTGCAGGTCAGGTGTCAGCCTGGCCAGCGACTCTATGTTCACGACACACAGCTCAGAGAGGCTGTTCTCAGTTCTGCCTCTGACCAGCCTTCTGTGTACCCAAATGGAAGCTTATGCTGGTTCAAGAAATGCAGGTTCAAACAAGAAGATGCTATTTTGCCACTACTAAAAAAGCAAAGATTTCTGAAAACCTTAAACACCAATATTGGGATGGATATGCTGAAATGGTTGCTCATACACTGCTTTCTGGAGCAACTTGTTGATATTTAAAGGCTCATGAGTTCATGAAAACTTTTTGTCTCTAGATCCAATAATCCCAATCTAGGAGTCTATTCTAAGAAATTATTCACTGATTTGGGCTGGGTGTGGTGCCTCACACCTGTAATCCCAGCACTTTGGGAGGCCGAGGTAGGTGGATCACTTGAGACCAGGAGTTAGAGACCAGCCTGGCCCACATGGTGAAACCCCATCTCTACTAAAAATACAAAAAGTACCTGGGTGTAGTGATGTGCACCTGTAATCCCAGCTACTCCAGTGCCTGAGGCATGAGAGTCACAAGTTGCAGTGAGCCAAGATTGCACCACTGTGCTCCAGCCTGGGTGATGAGAGTGAGACTTTGTCTCAAAAAAAAAAATTCACTAATTTGGACAAATATATTCAAGAACATTTACTGCAGCATGAAAACAACACAAATGTCCTGTAGTAAAAGAATGATTAAATAATCTGATTTAGTATATTTTATAAAATATACTAATACAAGGGATTAGTATACAGACATTAAAATAAGAGTTTCAAAAACTAATAACAAGGATAATCATTTATAAAAGATAAGTGAAAAAATGATACAATACATATGACCTCAATTTTGTTTAAAATACACATATATATGACTAGACCAGAGGGAAATAAACCCGTATGTTAACAGCGATGATGTGGATTACAGGGGATTTAAATTTTCTTCCTTTTACTTTCTTCGTTGTCCAAATTTTCTGTGACAAATATGATGGGATGGGTAGGGAATGGATGGAGTAGCATTCACCTGATTTAAAGTAACAACAGGCTGGGCACGGTGGTTCACATCTGTAATCCCAACACTTTGGGAGGCTTAGGTGGGCAGATCACCTGAGATCAGCAGTTCGAGATCAGCCTGACTAACATAGTGAAGCCCTTTCTCTACTAAAAATACAAAATTAGCCGGGTGTGGTGGTGCATGCCTGTAATCCCAGCTACTCTGGGCTGAGAGGCTGAGGCAGGAGAATCACTTGAACCCGGGAGGCAGAGGTTGTGGTGAGCTGAGTCATGCCACTGCACTCCAGCCTGGGCAACAGAGTGAGACTCCCTCTCAAAAAATAAATAACTGAATAAATAAAAAATGAAGTAACAACAATCAATAGCCTCATTTGCGAATAGAAATTGGAGGCAACACATGACTTTTTCAGCACATTTATAGTAATGTTATCTGCTACTTTAAACATCTCTTCTAATATGAATATAGAAATTTCTGTAGATTGATAATTTATCATAATATCTAGGTATATTTCCCTTAGATAAATGTGATATTTTATTGCTTACAAGTCTAGTTTGTTCCTTGTTATATCGAGGAGTTTTTAGAATTCACCAATAAAATGAGAAGGTAGGAGATCTTGTCTACCATTATATCTCCAATACCTAGAAGAGTGGCTGGCACAAAGCAATTGCTAAGTTAATATTTGTGGAAAGAGTGAAAGAGTTTCATCAATTTTAAGGTTGTGAAAATCCTATGCTATACTTGCTATGAAAAAGGATGTTATAAAAAATTCATTAAAACCAAAATTGCTGAAGACAGATCTAACCGACTTAGAACTAATATTTGTGTGCCTTTGGCATATTAATTATGCATAAAAATAGACCCTGCTAATTCTGAGCTAGTCTTAACTATTTATGAAAAGAGGCCAAAATGTCTCCTTGAAAAATAATATTTGCAGCTAAGAAAGTTACTATCTCTTCTTGATTCTGCAGTACTGAAATTCAGACTTTTTATTTATTCAGATCACCTTTCTCACATATTATTTAGAATATGCGGCCTTTTGCCACGCTGAAGATTTTACCAAGAACTAGGCAAACAGCAGAAGATGAATACCTGGCACAGCATTGTGCTGTATGCTACGATATCATCTGTTTCCTCATTAATTATTTATTGTGTCCCTTCTCTGCCAGAAACCATGTTATGCGCTGGGGATCCATGAAAAAGATACAGTTCTTACTATCAGAGCCAATCAGATACTAAAGACTAATATGATGTTCAGATTTATTATAGGCTTGAGGTGTAATACAAAAATCTGACGTATTCCAGTCACACTGTAACTGAAAAGATATTCCAAGCTCATGAGCCTATCTCCCATCCAAATGACAGTTTGTCTAACATCATTAATTTGATTTGCCAATTTTTGACCTGAGTCTGAGAATTCCACAATTTTGAGGAATTCTTTTGCCAATTATTCACCTATTCTGCGGTTTGAACAGAGGAGTGTAAAGCATTTCCTGCAGCCGCAGCAGTAGCTGTGACTGCAATAAGACCCAGAATCACTGCAATCAAAGTAAAAACGAATCTTTCAGATCTAGTTAGAACTCCTTTTAATACTTCTGTTACCTGGTCTAGCCTTTTAGTTAAATCACTATCATAGGCCGGATTAGTGGACCAGACAAATGGAGCCTGTGAACATGAGTGGGTCTGGCCCATACAATCATAATGTAATTGGCATTGAGGGGCGCAGTCTATAATAGCTCCAAATTTATTGTTTTGTAGTACCACTGCAATATCAGCCACACATTCTTCCCAAATTAAGACTTCTGGGTCTTTTGATTCTTTGGGAATTTCCTTGGGGCAAGGTTTTCCCTTAGGCGTAAATTTTAATGATCTTTGATAGGAAGAGTCCTGTAAATTATTCATTTGTGACCCGAGTGACATTTCACTAACCATGTGATAAGTAAATTTACTGGTGGCACTGACAGTAGGTACTTCTACCAACTAATTTTGGGTTGTAGGCATTAAGCATCCTGGTGCCTTCCCCAGGCAAATAGGATAATGATACCCAACGGAAATGTTTATCGTCATTCCTTCTTCAGGTTGAGCAGGGCCATGGTCATCTGTGGGGCCTGGTACCCATGCACTATTATTAACATATACTTCAATAGGATTATCTATCCAAATGACTGCCCGAATTAAGTGTGGGAAAGACACATAGGCCCAGTAAGTATAATTAGCTGCAGCTGCTCCTACAGACATAGGGAGACTTACCACCGTTGATACAATCATTAAAGCTGCAAGCAGCATATTCTCTGGAGTTTATGTTACCCTTGTGTTTTTCAGGCTTTTTTCAGCTAACTGTGTCAGCTTCTTTAGCTGGGCCCAGGTCGGTGGCTCCGCTTTCTTGGTGGATGGCAACTTCATCTGTTCTTCTGATATCACCATTTTGTTCACCTGGGGAGTCGATGATGCTCCAGTGAGGGTTATCTTTCTCTACAGAGGCACCTTCATTTGCATCTCTGATGAGTTCATTGTAGAACTTCAAATGTCTAGTGGGTATCCAAACAGGAAGCTGATTTTCTCCTGGTGAAACACAAGGAAAACCTCTCCCCCATGTTATCACTTTACCTATTTCCCATGTTTTATTTTTGTTGTCTTTCCACCAAATCAGTTTTCTCTCATGTAGGCTGTTCTTTTTACCAGTAAAATGTTGTTCTGCGGAAGTAGTGGTCTGATTTCTATAAATGTTTAAAAAATTTAAAGTATAGAGTGCTGGATTAAGTTGCATCTGGGGAGTGTTATACTCCTTACTGTCTTTTTTCCTTTTTTGCTTAACCCATTGAGCTTTGAGTGTTCTATTAGTTCTTTCAATCATGGGCTATCCTTGGGAATTATGAAGGATTCCTGTTGTATGTGTAATTTTCCACTGATTTAAGAATTTTTGAAACGCTTTACTACAGTATCCTGGCCCGTTATCTGTTTTAATTTTTTCTGGAAATCCCATGACAGCAAAACAAGATAATAAATGTCTTTTAACATGGGAAGTACTTTCTCCTGTCTGGCAGGTTGCCCATATGAAATGTGAATAAGTATCAACTGTCACATGGACAAATGACAATTTTCCAAATGAAGGTACATGTGTGACATCCATTTGCAGTAATGCATTAGGACATAAACCTCTGGGATTAACTCCTGCCTCCTGAGTGGGCAGGTGTAAGACTTGACACTGAGCACAATGTTGTACAATATTTTTTGGCTGTTTCCATGTGATATCAAATTTATTTTTTAATCCTGTTGCATTTACATGAGTCAGGACATGAAGTTCTTGTGCTTCCATGAAGGCAGATGATACTAGCAAGTCAACTTGCTCGTTTGCCTTAAAGGCCCTGGTAAATTAGTATGTGCTCGAATATGAGTATTATAAAATGGGAAATTTCTTTTTCTTACAGTTTGTTGTAACACTATAAACAGCTGATTTAACTGATCATCCATACTATATTTGATTAGGGCTGTCTCAACATCCTTTATAGCCTGTACTACATATGCAGAATCTGAAACAATGTTAATAGGCTGATTAAAATCTTGTAACACTGAAATGACAGCAACCAACTCTGCCCTTTGAGCTGAGTGATATTGAGTTTCAATGACTCGTTCTTTTGGCCCAGGGTAAGCCACTTTTCCATTGCCGGAACCATCAGTAAACACCATCAGAGGATTTTCTAGAGGTTTCTGTCTGGTAATTTTAGGTAAAATCCAAGTAGTCAATTCTAAAAACTGGAAGATTTTTGGTTTTGGGTAATGATTATCAATAATTCCCACAAAATCAGCAAGACCAATCTGCCATGCAGCAGAATTGATAAAGGCTTGTCTAACCTGTTCCTTGTTTAAAGGAACAATGATTTTATCTGGGTCACTTCCACACAGTTTTACTATTCGTAGTTTTGCCTGACCAATTAATGTAGCCATTTGATCCAACTACAATGTAAAAGCCTTAACTGTACTGTGAGGAAGGAATGACCACTCCACAAGATCTGTATTTTGAACAATGATGCCTGTTGGAGAGTGTGCAGTAGCAAAAATCAAAAGTTGGCATGGGGATAAGTGATCTATTCTATTTGCTTGTGCTGACTGATTTTTTTCTTCAACTAATTCAATTTCTTTAGTTGCCTCTGGAGTTAATGTTCTTTTACTACTCAAGTCTGGATCCCCTCTCAGGATAGAAAACAAATTTGACATGGCATAAGTAGGAATGCCTAGAGTTGGCCAAATCCAATTAATATCTCCTAGCAATTTTTGAAAGTCATTTAATGTTCTTAATGTGTCTTTTCTTATTTCTATTTTTTGTGGTTTAATTTTTCTTTACCTGTATTTCCAAATAATGAAAAGGAGTGGAGGTCTGAATCTTATCAGATGCTATTGTTAGGCCTGCGTTTGCAACCTCTGTCTGTAGAAATGTGTAACAGTCAATTAATTTGTCTCTCATTTCAGCAGCACACAAAATATCATCACCATAATGAATGATATAACAGTCTGAAAACTTGTCTCTAACTGGTTGAAGAACTTGAGCTACAAAAGTCTGACAAACAGACTATTAAGCATTCCCTGAGGCAAGACTTTCCACTGAAATCTGGTGGCTGGTTCTTTATTATTTATGGCTGGTATAGTAAAAGCAAATTTTTCAAAATCCTGTTTTGCCAGAGGAATGGTAAAAAAGCAATCCTTCAGATCAATTATAATTAAAGGCCAATCTTTGGGGATCATGGCTGGAGAGGGCAGCCCAGGTTGGAGAGGCCCCATGGGTTGAATTACTGCATGAACAGCTCTCAAATCAGTTAGCATGCGCCATCTGCTGGACTTTTTCTGAATTACAAACACAGGAGAATTCCAAGGCGAAAATGAACGCTCACTATGTCCCTTTTCTAATTGTTCCTTCTTCAGTAACTGTAAAGCCTCCAGCTTTTGTTTTGGTAGTGGCCACTGATTTACCCATACAGGCTTTTCTGTTTTCCAAGTTAATGGGATGGGTTTTGGAGGCTCTACAGTGGCCACGCCTAAAAAGGATACCCTATTCCTTTTCTTTCTGGATTTTCCTTAGCCTCGATTGGGACTTTAATGCCTTCTGCATTCTTCCCTAGTGCTTTGCCAGGGAGATATCCCATTTTAGTCATGATTTTTTGACTCATGGGGCTGTATAGGGAGACTGGAATAGTAATCTCTGCATGCCACTGTTTTAACACGTCTCGGCCCCATAAGTTAATTGGAATAGGAATAATCGTAGGCTGAACTGTACTCTCTTGATTATCAGGTCCTAGACAGTGTAAAATCATGGCACTTTGATACACTTCTGAGGCGGTGCCCACACCAACAAGCCCTGTAACAGACTTTTGTTTAGGCCAATTTTTTGGCCATTGATTTAAGGCAATGATAGAAACATCAGCCCCAATATCCACTAATCCTTCAAACTGCTTTCCCTGAATAGTGACTCTAAACACAGGTCTATTCTCTGAGAGCTGACTAGCCCAGCAGGGTTGGTACTTCCAAACCCTCCTGTTCTTTCTCTTTTGCTATCCCCAATTTTAATATAAGGCAAAAGCAATAATTGAGCAATTCTGTCACCTGGATTGGCACTCCAGGGAACAGTAGAGCTGATCACTAACTGAATTTCCCCTTTATAATCTGAACCAATTACCCCAGTATGAATTTGGACTCCTTTCAAGTTTAGACTTGATCTTCATAAAATAAGGCCTACTGTCCCTTCTGGCAGT
Organism: Nomascus leucogenys; assembly: GCF_006542625.1. Classification (NCBI taxonomy): domain Eukaryota; kingdom Metazoa; phylum Chordata; class Mammalia; order Primates; family Hylobatidae; genus Nomascus; species Nomascus leucogenys. Next base: position 35,707,606 of record NC_044389.1, read on the forward strand.
GGGCCATATACCCCTGTAGGAATCTTTTGCGGGGGCTCTCCAGGGAGTAAAGAAACCATTTGGGTAGAATATAAATCTACTGCTGCGCTGCCTGCTGTGGCGGGGGATAACTGTTGTATTGTTGTAATTGGCTGATTCCCTGAAATGGTGGTGTTCACCGTGGGGGTTGTTGTCCCTGAAAACCCTGAGGAACAAATGGCTGAATCGGGAATGCCCCACTTTGTTGCGGGGCCTAAGGCTGGCCCCTCTTCCCATTTCCCCACAATAGTTGTCCATTTTTGTCAAATTTAGAACGACATTCCTTAGCCCAATGTTTTCCTTTTCCACATTTTGGACACAGGCCAGGTGGCTCTTTATTTTTGCTCTGTTTATTTAAGCCTGGGCTATTCTTTTTTAGATGACTGATTTGACCACAATTATAACATTTCCCCCCAAATGTTCTAACTTGTCCTCCTAAAGCAACCCCCGTAATTGCCTGAGCCAATAGCATTGCCTTATGCACAGCTCCTCCAATCCCATCACAAGCCTTCACATATTCTGTAATTACATCAACGCCTGCTGAAACCTTTCCTCTTAATGGCCTTATGGCTGATTGACATTCTGGATTTGCATTTTGATAAGCCGTTATTTCTACAACAACTTTTCAGGCATTATCATCTCTAATAGATTTTTGAGCTGCATCTTGCAGCCTTGCCACAAAGTCTGGATATGGCTCTTTAGAGACTTGTCTGATTGAACTAAAAGAAGGGCAGGAGGTTCCTGGGTCCTCAATCTTTTCCCAGGCCCTGAGGCAGATAGCCCTTAGTTGTTCAATAGCCTCATTCTGCATTACTGATTGTTGTTTAATAGCGCTCCAATTTGGACCTGTTCCTAGCAATTGGTCTGCATCTATATTAACAACAGGATTAGTAGCCTGATTTTTTCGTACCTGTTCTTGTACTCCATCATTCCACCAGGTTTTAAACTGTAGAAACTGAGAGGGTGAAAGGGAAGATTTAGCCAAAATTTCCCAATCATAAGGAATAAGTCTATTTCCATGAGCAATGGAATCTAATAATGTTTTCATATAAGGAGAGTTGGGTCCATATTGTTTAACTCCTTCCTTGATATCTTTTAACATTTTCATGGTGAAAGATTCATATCTAGCCTCAGTTCGGACAGATGCTCCTGCTTGACTCCTTTTCCCAGCCAGTGTCCGTTGTAAAATTACCGGGTACTGCCATGCCTCAAGATCTCCCTGTTTTCTGGCTGTATCAATGGTTTCATGCAGTGCACGATCTTGTCCACTAGGTGGTAATGTAGGATCAAACACCATCGCTGTGGGTTGTTGCTATACCGCCCTGCTATTTGGCACAGGACACAGCTCCTGAGATCTATACTGAACCTCTGGAGGTGGCCGATACTGAAATTCTGCTGGTGGCCGGTGTTGATAAACTACCGGTGGTTGGGTTTTATTTTCTACCAGCTGATATTGTGGATACTATGTCTGGATTGGCATTTGAGGTTGTAATGTCACAGGCATCTGAACCTTGGGAGAAGGAGTTGGTGGTGTTCTAAACTCTGATGGCCCAAATAATTCTGGACCTCCTTCCCCCAATTTTGATGACTCAAGATAGATTACCTCTTGTAATTGATTATAGTCAACATTTTGCATTGACCGAGCCATTACAGACCCTACTACATTTTTACAATACGAACTTTCCATTCCTTTCTTGAACTCTGTTCTTGCCTCTTCTTCACAATCTATTACACAGCTTTCGGGGCATCAGAAACTTAAACGCTATCTTCTTCTATTTGAAATGATTCTAAAGTTGCTTTAATAATGGCCCAAATATTCCATATTGTAAGTGGGATGATTTTACCTTCCCTGCTTGCTTGTTTTCATTCTTTGCCAATTTTTTCCCAATCTTTTAAATCTAAAGTTCCCTGTTCTGGAAACCATGGGCAGAATTGTTCTATTGTTTGAAATAGCGTAATTAGATTTTCTGTAGAAGCTTTAACTCCCCCTCTTCTTAAGAGAATTTTAATGAAGCTGAGATGAGAGGCATATTTACTTTCAGTTTGCCCCATTGTTACCCTGGATTCCTCCGAGCATGCAAGCTTACCACAAAGCTGACCATGAATGTACCCGGGAATCTCTCGTCGGCTGTCCTCAATGCTCACGTTCTTAGTGTACCTTCACCCTAGAGAAAGGCACCCACGTTGTGTGGCAGATGAAGGGGTGGCCTGCTCCTCCACACCTGTGGGTATTTCTAGGTGAGTGGGATGAGAGACTGAGAAAGAGAAATGAGACACAGAGACAAAATATAGAGAAACAACAGTGGGCCCAGGGGACCAGCACTCAGCATACGAAGGACCTGCACCGGCACCGGTCTCTGAGTTCCCTCAATTTTTATTGATTATTGTCTTCATTATGTCAACAGAAAGGAATGTAGTAGGGAGCAGGGTGATAATAAGGAGAAGGTCAGCAACAAACATGTGAGCAATAGAATCTATGTCATAATTAAGTTCAAGGGAAGGTACTATGGCTGGACGTGCACGTAAGCCAGATTTATGTTTCTCTCCAGCCAAACATCTCAGTGGAGTGAAGAATAACAAGGCAACATTGCTGCAAACATGTCTCTTCTCCCACCATAGGGCAGTTTTTCTCCTATCTCAGAATTGAACAAATGTACAATCAGGTTTTATACTGAGACATTCAGTTCCCAGGGACAGGCAGGAGACAGTGGCCTTCCTCTATCTCAACTGCAAGAGGCTTTCCTCTTTTACTAACCCACCTCAGCACAGACTGTTTATGGGTGTCAGGCTGGGGGATGGTCAGGTCTTTCTCATCCCATGAGGCCATATTTCAGACTATCACATGGGGAGAAACCTTGGACAATACCCTGCCTTCCAGGGCAGAGGTCCCTGCAGCTTTCCACAGTGCACTGTGCCCCTGGTTTATTGAGACTAGAGAATGGCGATGACTTTTACCAAGCATACTGCTTGTAAACATTTTGTTAACAACGCACGTCCCGCACAGCCCTAGATCCCTTAAACCTTGATTTCATACAACACATGATTTTGTGAGCTCCAGGTTGGGTCAAAGTGGCTGGGGAAAAGTGGCTGTGGCAAAGCTACAAATTAACAACATCTCAGCAAAGCAATTGTTTAAAGTACAGGTCTTTTTCAAAATGGAGTCTCTTATGTCTTCCCTTTCTACATAGAGACAGTGACAGTCTGAACTCTCTTTTCCCCACCTATGCAAGCTTTTATCTTGTTTAGCTGTGTTTGAAGCTTGATTTTTCAGGCTGCTTTTTCTTAGCAAGGAAATGATTTGGGGGGCTGCTTTTTATTAAAATGAAACCTTCCTGAGGACTCTCACCCTCACTATCTGCCTGAATAATTTCTTTCTAGCTTCTGTATCACAGGCATAACTTTATCAGAAACCTGAGAAAATTTACAGTATTTAATCATATGAAAAGTAATATACTGTGAAAATGAAACAAAAGAAAAAAGAAAGCTCTAATATATTTGATCAAATTAGGTTGCACCTCATATTTTTTCAGCTAATTTTTTTTCTCTAGCCTTTGCTGTGTCAAGCAGCTTTGTAAAGTCATCTTCTGATAGGACAGGTCTCTCATTTTCTGCACCAGGCTTCTTTAACATCTCTTCATGGAACCGTCGAAGAAACTCAGCTAGCACTCACTCACATATGCATAACTGGGCAGTGTGAGCAATAGAAAGTGATGGTTAATGATCATGCTTTACATCCACACAGCTTCCTGCTGGGTCCCCATGAGCTTAAGTCCCAACAGTCACGGTGATGATCAGCTTTGTCACATTCTTATACTGACTTTTCTCCCTTCTTGTTTCACCCTTTCCTGCCCCCTACTCCTGTACCCTAAGCACATTTCTCAAATTAAGTTATTGTGCACTAATTCTTATCTCAGGCTTTGCTTTCTGAAAGAAATAGACTATGGCAGCTTGAGCAAGTGGCACTAAAAAGCAGACCCTCAACATGGGACTTTGGAATTTAATAACTCACTGATAACTGACAAAAACAATCTCATTGCCCATAACACTAATAGGAAAACATAAGTCATTTAGCATGACCAAAAATAGGACAATCATTTTTTAAAATGTAAGCATATTGCAACTAATCATAATCAGTAACAATAAAAAGAACACAAAAATTACAAAAAAATGGCAAATAATAAAATCTCAGGAATTCTCAAGGCCCTCTTAAAAGCTACACATCAAGGAAACACTTTATGATCAAAGTAGTATGGGTTAACACAAATCTATGTGTCTTTATTGGTAAGAAGACCATCATCCAAGTCTCACAACAACCACTCTATGACCTATGGCATGAATGTATTCTAAAAATAAATTAAAACTTTGATGCAAAGGGAATTATTAGAAGAGATTGCAGCAGAATTTTTATAAAATGTATCTAGATAAATGAAACATTTTTAAGAAATATTGAATGAATATAGTGTCATAGCAGATAATATTGTTAAATCATGCATACAAACCTAAAGTAATTAACATCAAGCCTACCCTGCAACACAGAGATAAGGGTCTGGTATCCCTTGTATAGTGAGAGCTACTACATATCACCAACCAAAAAGACAAACAGACCAATATGAAAATAGATGAAGGATATGAATTGACAATTCACAGAAGTAAAAATGGCCAATCACATAAAAAAGATGACAAAAGCTACTTGTACTAGAAAATCGGACATTATAATTTGTTAAGTCAATAATGTTAAGTCAATGAATTTTTTTAACTTTTATTTTAAGCTCATGGGTACATGTGCAAGTTTGTTACATAGGTAAATAAATGTCATCACCCAGGTATTAAGCCCAGTACCCACTACTTATTTTTCCTGATCCTCTCCCCTCTCCCACCTTCTACCCTCCAATAGGCCCCAGTCTGTGTTGTTCATGTGTTCCATGTGTGCTCATCATTTAGCTTCCTGTGTGGCCATGTGTTCTCATCATTTAGCTTCCACTTGTAAGGGAGAACATGCAGCATTTGGCTGTCTGTTCCAATACCTAATGACAGAAATATCATTTGACCTAGCAATCCCATTACTGGGTATATACCCAAAGGAATATAATCATTCTATTATGAAGACACATGCACATATATGTTGATTGCAACACTATTCACAATAGCAAAGACTTGAAATCAACCTAAATGTGCATCAATGATAGACTGAATAAGGAAAGTGCAGTATGTATACACCATGGATTACTATGTAGCCATAAAAAGTCAATGAATTATTTTCCCACAGAAGATTGATCAAACATAAGAATCTGAGAAAAGAGTTTGTGAGAGAGTATAAAGTGAAATAACCCTTACAAAAAAATTAAACGTAGAGTTTGACTCTGCAATTCTACATCTAGTCATCTGCCATCCAGATACACTTGCACCTGAGTGCATGTATGTACAGGATGTTCCCTCCATCACTTACATGGCTATCAGTCAATGAACATACATACCTCCCAAGAAAGTAGAAAGTATGCAGCAATTACAGAGAGCAGGCATATTACAGACAATATCAGGGAATGCTCTCCACATCACATTGCTAAATGAAAAACAAGTTCCAGAAAAAAATGAGTACAAAATTCTTCTTTGAAATAAAATTAAGAATCTGTAAATCTGTATAAACATAGAGGATTCTACTTTTAATTTTGATTCTACATACTTCTTTGACTAACCTTTCACAAATTTGTTTTTATATTTAATTATATAGTTTTAAAAATTAAGTAGTGGCTGGGCACGGTGGCGCAAGCCTGTAATCCCAGTACTTTGGGAGGCTGAGGCGGGTGGATCATGAGGTCAGGAGATCGAGACCATCCTGGCTAACATGGTGAAACCCCGTCTCTACTAAAAATACAAAAAATTAGCCAGGCGTGGTGGCGGGCGCCTGTAGTCCCAGCTACTCAGGAGGCTGAGGCAGGAGAATGGCGGGAACCTGGGAGGTGGAGCTTGCAGTGAGCCGAGATCGTGCCTCTGCACTCCAGCCTGGGCGACAGAGCAAGACTCCATCTCAAAAAAAAAAAAAAAAAAAAAATTAATTAGTGAAATAAACATTTATTTGAGATAGCATGTTCTTAGGTTTTAATGTAATATTATCAATCTATTAGTGCCATTTAGAAAACTTAAATTGACCAGGAATCTGGTACTCTCTATCTGATAAATTGGCAGCCTGTTTTTGGACACCTACTTGATATTTTAAATATTTATGAATAAATATATTAGAATGTTAATTAAAATTTTTAATCATGGTTAAAATTTAAACACACAAATCTTTAAAATTTTACTATCTTATATCACCATTTTATGAATTTTATAGTAGTTTAGTGATTTCTTCTAATTTTTAAGGTTATATTTGCAGTAATTTTGAGATGTGATTACAAATGCATTGGCAATCCTCTCATCAAGTCATATACCCTTCCCGTGAAATTTAGCAAACTTTGTGGCTGTCTCAAAAAATAGAATATAGTGTAAGTGAGGAGCTTAACTTCCAAAGCTCAAAAAAAATGTAAATACATTTTCTCTGTCTGTCTTTCTGTCCTTTTCTCTGTGTTTCTGTCATTCTTTTTTCCTTTCTCTCGTCTCTCCACTCACTTTGGAGCCCTGCGCCATATCCACAGTCCCCAGGAGAAATATACCATTTGGTGTAGAAATACATATGTGTGCCTAAGAAGTCACAAGTGGTCCAGCACTCCAGTAGCTTGAGACTTTTAATACTGATCGCCAGATATGTGAGTGATTAACCTTCAGATGATTAGCCTAAGCTACCTTAGGACAGTAACCAATTGAGAAATGCTGTGCCATAAACACCTAATTGAGCCTGGCCAACAACCTAGAATTAAAACAGATGATGATAAAATATTGCTGTTCTAAGCACCTTCGTTTGAGAGCAGTTGGTTAAGCAGTGATAGACAACCAGAAAAATATTTTTACATATTTGAATTATACACCTGTAATAATATTATAATTAATATATACCTATGAAAAAAATGTGAATCTATGTTACATTTTGTAACTACCTGTAACCCAGAGAGAGTAGTCAGCATAGGATGGTGGGTAAGAGCCTGCACTCTGAATCCAGATAACCTATATCATCTTTGCAAAACCATTACAGAATCACATATAGTTAAGCAAATTACTTATCAGGTCTATGCCTCACATTCTCCTTCAGTGAAATGGAGATGAGGCAATGGCACTACCTACTTAATAGCATTGCTGAGGCTGAAAGAGTTGCTATATGTAATTGCTGTATATAGCAAAATTCAATTTGCTATAACTATTATTATTATTAAACAGATAAGTACATTTCCACAATGAATTTGGACTTAACATAGGCTAATACATTGTTTAAATTTTATGTTTCAAATATAAATGATTAAAATAACAGCACTTTCTATTTCAATAATGTACTAATTGAGCACTTAGGCAAGAGAAAGCTATAAAAGGCATCCAAATAGGAAAAGAATTCAAGGTATCTCTCTTTGGTGATGATATGATTCTATACCTAGAAAATCCTAAAGACGGCCTAAAGCCTGCTAGAACTGAGAAATGACTTCAGTAAGGTTTCAAGATGCAAAATCAATGTACAAAAATCAATACCGTTTCTATACACCAATAAGAATTCAGGCTGAGAGTCAAATCAAGAACACAATCACATTTACACCAGTCATACAAACAAAATATACTTAAAAATACATCTAACCAAGGAGGCAAAAGATTTCTACAAGAACTACAAAGCACTGCTGAAATAAATCATAGATGACTCAAACAAATGGCAGAACATTTTATGCTCAGGGTTGGAAGAATCAGTATCATTAAAATAACCATCCTAAGCAAAGCCATCAACAGATTAAATGCTATTCCTATTAAAATGCCAATGTCATTATTCACAGAATTAGAAAAAAATATTCAAAAATTTCCATAAAACCAAAAGTTAGTCCAAATAGCTGAAGCATTCCTGAGCAAAGAGAGCAAAGCCAGAGGCATCACATTACCCAACTTCAAACTATGTTATAAGGCCACAGACACAAAACAGCATGGTTCTGTTACAAAAACAGACACATAAATCAATGAAACGGAATACAGAGCCCAGAAATACAGTAACAGACCTATAGTCATCTATCACTAAGGCAACAAAAATAAGCAAAGGAGAAAAGGACTCCCTATTCAATAAATGATGGTGGGATAGCTTGCTAGCCATGAGAAAAAGAACAAAACTGGACCTCTACTTTTCACCATGCAAAAATTAACCCAAGATGAATTAAATGTTTAAATATAAGACCTAAAGCTATAAGAATTATTGAAGAAAATCTAGAAAAAACCATTCTAGACATCAGCCTTGGGAAAGAATTTATAACTAAGTCCTTAATAGCAATTGCAACAAAACTCAAAATTCACAAGTGAGATGTAAACTGAAGAGCTTCTGCACAGCAAACCATCAAGAGAATAAACAAACAACCTATTGAATGGAAGAAAATATTAGCAAACTACACATCTGTTAAAGGTCTAATATCTAGAATCCATAAGAAACTTGAATAATTCCACAAGCAAAAATCAAGTAACCCCATGAAAAACTAGGCAAAATATGTGAACAGGTACTTCTCAAAAGATGACATACAAGGAACCAACAAACATATGACAAAAATGGTCAACATCACTAATCATCATAGAAATGCAAATCAAAACCACAATGAGACCATCTCACACTAGTCATAACGGCTATTACTAAAAAGTAAAAATTAATAATAATACCAGATGCTAGTGAGGATCCAGAGAAAAGGAAATGCTTATACACTGTTGGTGGAATGCAAATTAGTTGAACTACCGTGGAAAGCAGTTTAGAGGTTTCTCAAAAAAAAGGTAAAACAGAACCACCATTCCACATAATAAACCATTCACCTATTCTAAATAAAATGGAAATACAAATAGATTAATTTATTAACTCATTATTAACAAAATTAAACATAAGCCATCTGGCTCACTCACTAAAAATCTATACTGTTTTAGTAAAATTGCATTGAATATATAGAAAGGTTAGTGGAAAAAATGAACCTGCTTCCTATAGAGCAGAGATCAGAATAGGTTCTGTAAAGCCTCAGATGGTAAATAATTTTGGAATTTGCAAACCCTTTGGACTCCTGTGCCTATTCAACTCTTCCATTGTAATATAAAAGCAGCCATAGACAATAAGGTAAACTCCATAAAAGTAAACAAAATCAACAAACTGTTAGCTAGACTAAGTAAGAAAAAGTGAAAACAGACCCACTAAATAAAATCAGAAGTGAAAGGGGAGACATAAAAACTGAGATTACAGAAACACAAATTATTACAGAATATTATGAACAACTATATACCAACAAATTGGAAAACCTAGATGATATTAATAACTTCCTGGAAACATACAACTGACCAAGATAGACCCATGAAGAAATAAAAAACCTGAACAAACTAATAACAAGTAACAAGATTGAAGCTGTAAGAAAAAGTCTCTCATAAAAGAAAAGCCCAGTGTCTGATGGCTTCCAGTGAAATATTATTTAGAAAAATATAGTGGGGTAATAACTGGAAATGGTAGAGTTGAAAATGTCAAAGCTCCATACTTCTATCAAGTATTTAAAATAATTAATTCTCCAAAAAATAAAAGAGGAGAAAACATAACCACCATTCGCTAAGCCCTTATGATAAAAACCACACAATGGCTTCAAGTCCTGTCTTTTATATACCTGCGAATATAAAATGTTTATTTATACTGTCGGGGTAAAATTCAAGAGAGCTCTATTTTAGGGCCTTGTGAATTTCCTTGTGAGTAAATTGGGAAGGAGGCCGTCTGGGGAGGTATGTGGCCTTCTATCTTTGCAGCTATCTGTTTAGGAACAAAATGGGGGCCAGTTTTACATGCTTCATTTCCCAAGATTAACTTTTCTCTTTGACATAGTGAGTTTAATGTCTCAAGATTTTTACTTTCTTTTCACACTAGCAAACAAAATTCAGGAACATATGCAATAAATAAATGAACTTAAATGCCATAAATAAATGAACTTCAGGAATGCAAAGTTATGTTAACATCTGAAAAAGCCAACTAACATATCATTAGAATAAAGGAAAAAACTGCATAATCATTTCAATAACTGCAGAAAAACTTATTTAATGAAATTCAATATTCTTCATCATAAGAACACTTAAACTAGAAGAGGAACATTCTAAAACTAATCAATAGTATCTATAAAAAAACACACAGCTAACATCACACTAAATTGACTCTTCTCACTTTCACTCAATATTGCATTAGAACTTTCAGCCAACAAATAGGAATGAAAATGAAATAAAAGGAATCCACATTAGAAAGAAAGAAGTTAAACTATCTCTATTGGCATATATCATTATCTTATAATAGAAAATTTTTACAAATCCACTAAAAAATATTCAAGTAAATCAATAAAACAAGACTTTGGGATACAAGGTAAATAAACAAAAAATCTACACAATTGCAATGGAAATTTAAACTAAAATAAAGATTAAACAGTCACCCTTATAATACCATGAAAAAATATAATTCTTGGCAATAAGTTTAACAAAAAATTGTACAACTCTCACTGTGAAATTATTACCAGTGGTGGTTACTGCAGCAAATATTTATGGTTCTGCAACAACCCGAATTCTTGCCTCCTCGGAAGAATGAATTTGACTTGGGGGCATAAGGCAGAAAAAGAGACCAGGACAAGTTTCAGAACAGAAGTGAAAATTTATTAAAAAGGTTTATAGCAGGAAAGAAAGGAAAGTACACTTGGGGTATATCCAAGCAGCCATTTTGAAGGTAAAGTGCAGTGTTTGACCTTTGACTTAGGGTTTTATATGTTGGCATACTTTCTGGGTCCTGCTTCCCTTTTCCTTGATTCTTTCCTTAGGGTGACCTGCTGACATGTGTGATGGCCTGCTAGCACTTGGGAGATGAGCATGCACAGTATGTTTACTGGAGTCATGAGCATGCTCCCTTTTCTGGTGCCCCTGGAATGTCGTACTCCACCATTTGGCCTCTTGATGTGCATGCGTGAGCCCACTCACCCAACTCCTGAGATCTTATCAGGAAGCTACTGATTACCAGATTTGTTTTTTTTCTATCTGTAGGAAAGCTGCCTTTCCCTGGCTGGCTGCAACCAATTATTGTTTTAGAGAGACAGTGTGATAACTGCCTGACCATTAACTTGTGGTCACCTGACTTTCCTGGTAGGGTGTGGGAGCCCTCTTCTGCCCTGTTTGTGTCTGACTAGCTAGCCACTGTAACAAAATCTACAACACACTGTGGAAATAAGAACATGTAAATAAATAGAAAGGCATCTCATTTTCATTTATTGAATGAAATGTAGGCACTTTCTGCTCCCTCATGCCTTACATTGCACTTTGAAAGATAGACTATAAGCAAGTAAAAAGGAAAAGTCTAAAAGTGTTATAAGACCACAATGCTAAGGAAACATCTTGAAGAGATCTCAAAGTCATTGATAAAGGGAGTCCTCAATAATGTGTAGGAATAGGTGAAAAGATGAGAGGGAGAGGAAAACACAAAAAGAAAAGCAGGTAGTGAAGTACAGGCAGTTCCTAAGATTTCTAATTAGTATGCAGGAAAAAGCTGAGTAAAGTAGCAGATGATGCTAAAGAGGTAAGTTGAAGCAATATAATTATAAGGAGATCGAAGTGTCTATTAAGGGCAAAGGGGAGCTACTGCACAGAGTTAAGAAATGGAGAGATATGATCAGATTCCCTTTCTTTAAAAAGCTATCAATGCTGTCAATGGATTACATTGCAAAAAGGCCAGATTGTGAAAAGCATAGATCATTTAAAAGATTTTGCATGAGTTTATGCAGCAGATAATGGAAAAGTGGACTAGAATGTTGATAGAGATAATTATGCCTACTTCTATAATAATGGCAATTACTTCCTATTGTGTTGTGTTGAAAATATATTTAATACAGATAAAACACTTAAAATGTCTCTGGTACATAGTGGTTCAAATAGTAAGATTGTAATGATTTTTATTTTTGTTATTACTATTAATAGTATCCATTAGTTAACATATGCCACCCACTTGAGATATAATTCCTCTATTAATAGGAACGGTTTTCCAACACATCAAGGTTCTCCAGCAAAGTCCTAGAGAATAGATCCCCTGTGGACTTGTTTAAATATAGATGTTTGGTCAGTCAGATGAACAAGATGAAATGCTAACCATGTAAGGGTTAAGGCTTTTCAAGGTACACTATTCCTCAACGACATAAATGTGTGCCACCAGAATATTCACAGCCAAAGCCAGTGTTTACTTGCTTTCACTCTAGCATTTAAAACATTAGTCAGTGAGATCCCAGAGGTTTATATCTTAGAGCATAAAAGGGTCAGCTTACCCTTTTAATGTTTTCTGCCTTATGCCAAGCCTATAGGACACTTCAGTAAAAATCTCTGGGAAACTTGGGACTCATCATCACAGCTGCCTGACAGAGAAGCACCAAAAAAAAAAAAATGAGCAATGCATGTATAATAAGATCTAAATAATGTCTACCACTTGCATCTGAAAACTACACTGAGATTTACAAAAGAATTCTGTCAGGATATAGGATGATCTTCCTTATGAAGAAACAAAAGAACCTCATATATTTTACTTTAATGTTATTCTTTTGAGACATAAGTAGAAAGCAAGCATTCCTCACTACTTTATTATATAATCCTTAAGAGATCTTTTTGTCTACCTTCTTATTAGCAGCAACAGAAAACTGAAATCTTAGTCGAGTTGAAACCCAATGTTTATGTTGAATGAAAATTGCGTAGTCTCTATGTGGTAATTTCCCAAAGGACAAAGGCAGAGGTAAGACCAATGAAAATTCTATGCACTCTAACCTTATTCTCAAAAAATTTCCCCACTCACGTTAGAGGAAAGTGATGGTGCCATTAGAAGGGGGAAGAAAGTAGGTGGAGAAGGAAGACAAGGGCAAGAATGACTATCAGTACAATAGTGATATATACTAATACTAGCTGTTGTTATTCATTTGCAGAAGGTAAGTTCGAATCCAAGTCAATAGTTGTGCAGCCTGTCCTCTCATTCTTTCTTACATAAAATAATTGTTGCCACAAATTTGCTTACTTTTCCATTATGTATTACATTCTCAGATAATGTTTGTATATTTTAAAAGAATAAGACACTTGGGGAAAAGTATTATAAAAATGCATATAGACATTGTCTTCATAATATACTCATATGAAACTGTACAGAGAACAACTAAATCACGGTGGTCAGATTCAATATTTGTGGCAGACATTCATAAAATAAACACTGGAGATAATTCAAATATCTTACATTGAGAAATGATTTAAAATGTATACAATGTGTGTACCATGCCATTACAATTATTTTATCAAAAAATGTTACATTACACTGTCAGCCATAGTACAGGTATTGTTGAATATTACGGAACAAAATGATGAACAGCACAACATCACAATTTTTGTGTCAGAAGAAAAGGCATGTGCAATCAGATAAAAATTTTTTATATAAATATAATATATGTACATTGAGTTATATAAATAGAATAAAACCATAATGAAAGCACACAGATTTTATAATGAAATTTATTTTTTTCTAAATTTTCATAATTTCACAAAATTTCTTACATTGATTTTATATTATTCTGATAAAGATGTCACAGAATGAGATCAGTGATGAATCTATTAACAGACATTTCATTACTTCAGTATTGGGTGGGTGAAGAAGACTCTAAGCAGTGAGCTTGTGAGACAAAACATTGAACATGTCATATTAAATGTGGCTACAGATAATTTCAATTACACAAAGTACCCAGATGCCCCATGAATCACCTGGAATAATAGTATAATGACTGCTATTAAAACTGATGTCATAAGGTTAAAATTATGTTGTTGAAAAATACTTGGCAATATATGATCTGCATGGACAAAGTCAGATTTTTATTTTTGTAAACAATAGTTTTAAAAAGAATGTTTACCCCAATGATTAGGATCTGAAAATATGTTTCCATTGGAAAGGAAACACCATTATTTTACAGAGAGAGAAAAAAATGCATTTTTTTAAAAAAGGAACAGCAACAAAAGATAAGCATATAATTTTGACATAATATTCACAAAACTTTTGACTTTACGTTTCTTTCTTAAGATTTTTTTTTTAAACTTATAGTTTAGGTTCAGGGGTGAAAGTGCAGGCTTCTAATATAGGTGATCTCCTGTCATGGGAGTTTGTTGTGCAGACTATTTCATCACCCAGGTACAAAGCCTAGGACCCAATACTTATTTTTTCTTATCCTATTCTTCTCCCCAACCCTCCACCCTCAAGTAGACCCCAGTGTCTGTTGTCTCTTTGCATCCATGTGTTCTCATCAGTTAGCTCCCCCTCATAAGTGAGTACATGCAGCATTTGGTTTTCTGTTCCTGTGTTAGTTTACTAAGGATGATGGTCTCCAGCTCCATGATGTTCCTGCAAAGGACATGATCTCATTCTTTTTTTATGACTGCATAGTATTCCATGGTGTATATGTACCACATATTCTTTATCCAGTCTACCATTGATGGGCATTTAGGTTGATTCTATGTCTTTGCTATTGTGAACAGTGCTACAATGAACATAAATGTACATGTGTCTTTATGGTAGAATGATATATATTCCTTTGGGCATATATCCAGTAATCAGATTGCTGGGTTAAATGGTAGTACTGCTTTTAGCTTTTCGAGTAATCACCGCACCTCTTTCCACAATGGTTGAACTAATTTACACTCCCACCAACAGTGTATAAGTGTTCCCTTTTCTCTGCAACCTCACCAGTATCTGCTATTTTTTGACTAATTATAGCCATTCTAACTAGTGTGAAATAGTATCTCACTGTGGTTTTGATTTGCATTTATCTAATGATCAGTGGTATCTCACTGTGGTTTCAATTTGCATTTCCCTAACGATCAGTGATATTGACCTTTTTGTTCATATGCTTGTTGGCTGCTTGTGTATCTTCCTTTGAAACGTGTCTATAGTGATGAACCAAGATGGCCAAATTGGAACATCTCTGGTCTGCAGCTCCCAGCATGATCAATGCAGAAGACAGGTGATTTCTGCATTTTCAACTGAGGTACCTAGTTCATCTCACTGGGACTGGTTGGACAGTGGGTACAGCCCACAGAAGGCAAGCTGAAGCAGGGCAGGGCATTGCCTCACCCCAGAAGTGCAAGGGGTTGGGGGATTTCCCTTTCCTAGCCAAGGGAAGCCATGGCCACTCAACCAGGAAAATCGGGACACTCCCGCCTTAATACTGCACTTTTCCAATGGTCTCAGCAAACAGCACACCAGGAGATTATATCCCGTGCCTGGCTCAGCGGGTCCCATGCCCACAGAGCCTTGCTCACTGCTAGCACAGCAGTCCCAGATAGAACTGTGAGGTGGCAGACTGGCTGGGGGAGGGGCATTCACCATTGCTGAGGTTTGAGTAGGTAAACAAAGCAGCCAGGAAGCTCGAACTGTGTGGAGCCCACTGCAGCTCAAGGAGGCCTGCCTACCTTTGTAGACTCCACCTCTGGTGGCAGGTCATAGCTGAAAAAAAGGCAGCAGAAACTTCTGCAGGAGTTCTTGCAGGGCAGGCCTGGTGATGACAAAAATCTCTCAGTATTTCCTTTTCTGTAAAGGATTTTATTTCTCCTTCGCTTAGGAAATTTAGTTTGTCTGGATATGAAATTCTGGGTTGAAAATTTTTTTAAGAATGCTGAATATTGGCCCCCACTCTCTTCTGGCTTGTAGGGTTTCTGCAGAGAGATCTGCTGTTAGTCTGATTGATTTCCCTTTGTGGGTAACCCAACGTTTCTCTCTGGCTGCGCTTAACATTTTTTCCTTCATTTCATCCTTGGTGAATCTGACAATTATGTGTCTTGGGGTTGCTCTTCTCCAGGAATATCTTTGTGGTGTTCTCTGTATTTCCTGAATTTGAATGTTGGCCTGCCTTGCTAGGTTGGGGAAGTTCTCCTGGATAATATCCTGAAGAGTGTTTTCCAACTTGGTTCCATTCTCCCCATCACTTTCAGGTACACCAATCAGACATAGATTTGGTCTTTTCACATAGTCCTATATTTCTTGGATGCTTTGTTCTTTTCTTTTCACTCTTTTTGCTCTAATCTTGTCTTCTCGCTTTATTTCATTGAGTTGATCTTCAATCTCTGATATCCTTTCTTCTGCTTGATTGGTTCAGCTATTGATACTTGTGTATGCTTCATGAAGTTCTCGTGCTGTGTTTTTCAGCTCTATCAGGTCATTTATGCTCTTCTCTAAACTGGTTATTCTAGTTAGCAACTCGTCTAACCTTTTTTCAAGGTTCTTTGCTTCCTTGCATTGGGTTAGAACGTGCTCCTTTAGCTCGGAGGAGTTTGTTATTACCCACCTTCTGAAGCCTACTTCTGTCAATTCATCAAACTCATTCTCCATCCCATTTTGTTCCCTTGCTGGTGAGGAGTTGCGATCCTTTGGAGGAGAAGTGTTCTGGTTTTTGGATTTTCAGCCTTTTTGCACTGGTTTCTCCCCATCTTGGTGGATTTATCTACCTTTGGTCTTTGAAGTCAGTGACTTTCAGATGGGGTCTCTGAGTGGACATCCATTTTGTTGATGTTAATACTATTCCTTTCTGTTTGTTAGTTTTCCTTCTAACATTCAGGCCCCTCTGCTGCAGGTCTCCTGGAGTTTGCTGGAGGTCCACTCCAGAAACTGTTTTCCTGGCTATCACTAGCGGAGGCTACAGAACAGCAAAAATTGCTGCCTCTTCCTTCCTCTGGAAGCTTCATCCCAGAGGAGCACCCACCAGATGCCAGCCAGAGCTCTCCTGTATGAGGTGTCTGTCTGGGAGACACCTCTACTGGGAGCCAGAGCTCTCCTGTATGAGATGTCTGTCTGGGAGACACCTCTACTGGGAGGTGTCAGTGACCCACTTGAGGAGGCAGGCTGTCCCTTATCAGAGCTTGAACACTATACTGGGAGATCCACTGATGTCTTCAGAGCTGCCAGGTAGGAACATTTAAGTCTGCTGAAGCTGTACCCACAACCACCCCTTCCCCAAGCTGCTCTGTCCCAGGAGATGGGGATTTTATCTATAAGTCCCTCACTGGGGCTGCTGCCTTCTTTTCAGAGATATTCTGCCCAGAGAGCAGGGAATCTAGAGAGTCAGTCTGGCCACAGTGGCCTTGCTGAGCTGTGGTGGGCTCTTAGTTTTTAACCGAAAAGTTTAAAGGTAAAAAATAATAAATTATTAAAATATTTTTAAAAGCTTATAGAATAAGGGTATAAAGATAAAATATTTTTGTATGGCTGAAAAATATGTTTGTTTTTAAGCTAAGTGCTATTATTAAAGAGTCAAAAAGTAAAAGAAATTTAAAGTTTATAAATTAAAAGAGTTACAGTAAGCTAAAGTTAATTTTTCATTGAAGAAGGAAAATTGTTTACAAATTTAGTGTAGCCTAAGTGCATAGTGTTTATAAAGTCTACAGTAGTGTATAATAATGTCCTATGCCTTCACATTCATTCACCACTCACTCACTGACTCACCCAGAGCAACTTCTAGCCCTGAAAACTCCATTCATGATGAGAATTTTATACAGTATACCATTTTTAAATTTTTTATATTGTATTTGTACAGTAACTTTTCTATGTATAGTTATGTTTAAATACACAAATGCTTCCCACTGTGTTACAATTCCCTATAGTATTCAGTACAGTAATATGCTGTACAGGTTGTAAGTTAGGAGCAATAGATTATGCCATACAGCCTAGGTCTGTAGTAGGCTATGCCATGTAGATTTATGTGAGTACACTGTATGATGTACACACAACAAAATCATGTAACAATGCAGTTCATGTATCCCTGTTGTTCAGCAATGCATGACTGTATATAATATTCTCAAGAACATTAACATTTTCCAAGATAGGCCATTGCTAGGCAGTATAAAGCTCTCAGTGAAAGTACTGAAATCATACAAAGTGTGTCCTTTGAACGTAATGGAATTGGGTTAGAGCTCTTGAGTCTGTATGACTATGTCTTTTAGAGATTTGTTCATTTCATCTAAGTTATTATAATTTGTTGACATACAAGTGCTCCTAATATACAATTATAATTCTTTTATTTCTGTATGATTGGTAATAATGTCTTTACTATTTTATCTGACTTTATTATTAAAATGTGAATCATCTCTTTTATGGGAGTTCAGTCTAGTTAAAAGGTTAGTCATTTATCTGACATTTTGAAAAAGTGCAATTTTGGTTTTGCTGATTTGCTTGTTTTTTACACAGGATTTTGGTTATCTCAGCAGTGATTAATTGAAATATTCAGTAGAAACCATGCTTTAAGTACCACACAACCATTCTGTTTTTCACTTTCAGTACAGAAATACTTGCCTTCTCATGTTTATTGTAGCATTATTCACAATAGCCAAAATATAGAATCAACCTACGTGTCCATTGGTGGAAGAATAAAGAAATACACACATTGAATACGATTCAGCTTTAAAAAAGAAGGGAATCGTGTCATTTGTGACAACATAGATGAATCTGGAGGATATTATGTTAATATGTTATTAAGTTAATAACTGCTGAAATAAGCCAAACACAGAGTGCTGATTGTTACATGATCTCACTTATATGTGGAATCTAAACAAGCTGAAGTAATAGAAGCAGAGAGTACAATGGTGGTTGCTAGAGGCTGGAGTGTGGTAGAAATGAGAAGATACTGGTTAAAAGGTACAAAGTTTCAGTTACATAGAAGAAATAAGTTCTGGAGGCCTATTTACAGCATGGGGACTACAGTTAATAATAATGTATTGAGTATTTTTAAATTGTTAAAAGTAGATATTGCTGAGTAGATATTAAATGTTCTTTTAAAAATAATAAGTATTGAGGTAATGAATATACTAATTAGCTTGATTTAATAATTTCACAATGTATACATATATCAAAACATCAAATTGTACACTGTAACTATATACAATTTTTATTAGCCAATTATACTTTAATAAAATTGGGGGAAATTAATTAGTTTTTAAAAACAGTGAGTGGAGAGTTAAATTTTACCAGGATCATAGTAAAAAGCAAGTGTCACAGATGGTAGAGCAAGAGAACAAGCAGGTGAGGGGTATATGCAAGGCAGTGAGTACAGTGATCATGAAATTTAAGCTGACTACATCTACACCAAAGAGGTACTGATTAATGTGTTAGGGACAATTAAGAGAGAACTTCTGATTACATTTCACAGGTTTCTGTCTTTCACTCCACCTTGAGTTATATAATAAAAATTACATTAGGACAAATTATAGAATCATGGTTATAAAAAGTAAGAGCAACAAATATTTATTGATTGTACTCCTAAACTGGAATCCATTCCACAAATACAGTAGAAGCTGATACAGATGTGTCAGAAAACTATTAAATATAACATGTATCAGAAAATAAATTCAGGTATAAAGAGAGATTCTCCATATCAACCATGTCTTTAGTCTGTGTTTGATTATGTACCCTGTGGAAAAGTGAAAAACAGATTTTCTATCAACCAACATAAGATACATGAAGGTGCCATGGTAAAGTCCATGCAGAATTAGAGAAATTGAGCAATAATACCTTCATGAAGGAAATACTGTTCATTCTTTTCTACCCAAAGTCATTTCTTCTTTTTATTTCACGTATATTTATTTGTTTGCTTTTATTACTGTCTTTACTTTTATTTAATAAATCTTTATAGAACAACTGCCATAAACAATATTATAGTTTCCTGTGAACTGTGAAGGATATAAAAATGAACCAGTTACCATCCCCACCCTCATGGAATTTACAGTCTAGTTGTTGAAATCACATCTATCTGCACATCTGAAATACACAGGTAGAGATTCTAAGTCCAGAGAGTTTTACAAGTAGTAAGGAGCCATGTGAAAAGAATATAGCTGTTTCTTAAAAATCTAAACATGTACTTACCATATGACCCAGCATACTCTAGGCCATAAATCTCAGAACAGTAAAAACTTATGTCCACACAAAAAGCTTACACACAAATCTTCATAGCAGCTTTATTTGTAATAGCCAAAACCTGAGGACAATCCAAATGCCCTTCAATGGGCATACAGTTAACAAACTGAGGTACAGCCGTATCATGTAATACTACTCAGTAATAAAAAAAGAATTAACTACTGACACACATAACAACTTGGACAGATCTCAAGAAAATTATACTGAGCGAAAAAGCCAACTTGAAAAAGTTACGTATTATATATTTATATACCATTCTTGAAACAATAAAAATTATAAAGATGGAGAGGAGATTAGTGGTTGCCAGGGATTAGAGACCAGACACAGGCATAGGGAGGGAGCTGGATGGCTGTCGGTAGCGTGGTGTAGCCTTGTGAACAAACTATCTGTATCTTGGTAATCACATGAATCTACATATGTAATTAAATTACATAGAACTAATTACACACACACCTACACACACATATATAATTGGTTGCATCCTAATAAAGTTAATGGATTGTCTCAATGTCAACTTCTTCACTGTAATATTATACTACACCTAAGCAAGATCTTACTATTGAGGTAAACTGAGTAAAGGGTACACAGAATCTCTGTGAATTATATCTTACAGTTATATCTTAACCGTATCTGAATCAATGATTATCCGAAAATAAAAAAATTAATGGTAAGGAAGTTCAGAAAAAACGTATAGTACATCCACTTGAGGAAGTAAAAAATGGCTTCAGGGAAGAGGCGACATTTGAACTACACCATAGATCTTGATATAATCCAGCCACTCGGTGGTTAATAAGGTTTATCATCTTTTAAAATTGAAGTCAAAAGTTAGAATGAACCCTCACATTGACAGACCACTTTGATAAATATGTTTTGGAATTATTCCAGTAAAACTTTTTGTAGAATCAGAAATTTTTTTAACTAGCACATTTTGTTGGTCTAATTTATCTTGTCATTTCAAAAAAAAAGGTATTCAGCCTATTATAATCAAATACCATATTTTTAAAACAAGAGTATAGTTTCATTATAGCAACAGTTATTATTACTATGGTTTCTTGAACACCTACTAATGTTCCAAGAACTGTGCTAAGCACTTTTTAAACACTCACAGTTTTATTTCTACAACAATCATTTGAGCAAATATCATCTCTATCTTATGGGTGAGATTATAGGCTTAGATAAATAGTAACCAGCTTAATTCACTCAGTTAGTGTAAAATCTGGGATTACTTTTAAAAATCAATGTGTAAATAATAATAAAGCTATGTTTTCTGCATAATGTAAAAATAAAAGAGTCATTCAACAACATTTATTGAAGGACTGTTATATACAGAGTACTTTACTAGGTGCTGTAGGAAGAAAGATTGAAAATATAGAAGAGGAACTGCTTGCCCTCTTTAAAAGATTAATAAATATTATAGTCACATCTTCTTAACTTTCTCCAATGAAACAATTAACACAGACATGCCAAAGAATGATAAAACCCTTTGGAAATTATTTTTCAAAAGAAGTTACCATTTTAGAAATGTAATATTGTATTACCTATTTCTCTATGTACATAAAGTTTGAACTATTGCTCATATTTTCACTTTGACCCAAATTTCTATTTCTCAAATCCTTTGTAGAAGGAAATATCAAAAGTATTTCTCTTAGGAATAAGATGTCATTGTAAAATTAAGCTTTTAAAATTTCTTCTTAATTTAAATTGCGCCAGGTGCTTTTGCAGAGGGAGTTCCTCAAATCATGCATCATAATTTTATTTTAGTTTGGAATCAAATCTCCAGAAATTTGAAAAATACTAATAATGATGTAAATCAACACGAATTAATTTTTAAATGCCACTTTCAAAGATAAATTGTATTCTTTTGGTTTCGCAAGACTCTAATTTCAGGTACAGTTCTCATTATTACTTATAGATCTAGACATCCTTCTTGATGCCAGGCTTCCCCATAGCTTCCTACAGCTTGTGGGTGCCACCTAGAGGCCCAGCTACAGAATACACTGAAACAAGGGGCATCCATTTTTAACAGAACACTGAGAGTAGTTTTAAACGTATTTATATCCTTGCTTAAAATTCAAGGTTTTCCTCAATTTTGCTTTTTCCCAGAGCATTTTGTCAAATGAAACAAAAATAGCTTACGCAAAATATTTAACATACCAATTCATGTCAGTTTTCATATTTTTGCCAAGTGCCTACATGTTATCAGTTCATACTCCAATGTTATTCAGATCAATAAACTCAAATTTTTCCTGGCAATACTGGTTTTCAAGGTAATTATTGTACAATATAGAACTTATATGAGTAGCTATACGCAATGAGGACAGACTTGGTGAAATCTCACCATTAACATGCCGTACATCATGGTACCAGTCCTAACTTCATTACGGTCTAGATTACTTGAAAGCTGTGTCTCTAACAGCTCAGTAATAATTTACCAAAACTAAAATCATGAAGGTGGCCAATATCATGATTTTACTGTTCAGGTTTGTTATCCAGGCAGTTAGCCATTCAGTGTCACACTAGATGCAGCAGCGAAGCAGCTTCCAGGATATCTTCTCTATGATATCTTTCCATCTCAGCCCAGAGGAGTCTAACAGGACCATTAGCCATGCATGAACTGTAAACACAGCAGCAAGGGAAGAAAAATATCTGCAATCATCTCAGAATAGAGGTCTGAGCCCCAGTTTAGTTGCATCACTAGACTATACACTAACACCTCGATCTCATTCCCTTCAAGGATTTGCTGTTTGGGAAAGTCTTAGATGGATAAAACCTTTCCAGTCAATTGTTTGAACTCTTTGTTCCCTCCCATTCCACAACACAATTATTTTAGTACATAGGCATGCTGATTGTTATTAAATTAATTTTCATCCTAGCCTCAAATTTTAAAATAATTTACAATAAATTGACTAGTAACATTTTTCCCATCTTCCCCTTCTTTGTGGATTATCATATCATAATGTCAAGCAAATGGGTGATTTATATTTTATTGTTATATGTTGACATCCTCAGTAACAATGTTAAATAAATATTTGCTTTAATTTGCTTAGAACAAGTACATTGCATGAAGTTTGTATAATTATAGGTCACAAAAAAACAGAATCTTCTTCACATTTATCATAGTAGTTGTTTGGAAATGAAAATAAAGATATATCTTGGCTTCTTTCTGGATTTCCTTAACTTAGTTCCCATACTTCCTAAATGACGAAGTGATTGGCATTCTGCTGTCTTTGCTTGATCATTTCCAATATTCCACTAAGAAAAAGAAAAACACCTAATACTTTTCTGTGCCAATAAAATGTAGGGGATTTTTTTCTTCTTATATTTTCTTTCACTCCTTGTTCTGCACCTTGCAAATGGATATTTGCTGAAATGAGAGGAGCTGAGGAACTGAAGAAAAGGAGTGCTTCAAATTGTATATATGCATTACAAATTTACGTCAACAAGTCAAAATTCTGACGACAAAACTTCTAGAGAACAAATGAATACAAGCTGTAATGTAATATTGTATTATCTATTTCTCTATGTACATAAAGTTTCAACTATTGCTCACGGATGACAGAGTTGATCTGGCAGAAGCAGGATGCTTATGTATGGAACAGAGCTGGGAAGAAAATATATGCATCAAGCAAACAGTTTAGTGAGATCCGTCAAATCTAGCTGTTTTGCAAGTCTTCTTCTCCAATTCCGTATCTCTAAAAACGGCCTCCACACCCAAAAAACAAAAAAATGTTGTCTGTTCCATTAGGCTTTTCTCTCTTAGATACCAGTTTTTGAAGTAATCCAGTCCCGCAAGGCCGTAACTCTAGTATAAACACCAGGCTTATTGGGTTTCGCACATTCATCTCCCCAGCTCACTATTCCAGCAAGGTACCAGATATCTCTGGCATCTGAACTAACCAGTGGTCCTCCAGAGTCACCCTAAAGGAGAAGACAGAAATTAGTAATTCATAATTCAGTTTATTACAGAGGAATTGGCTATTTTTCTAACTTAAGAATGTAATGAAAGGGGTAATTTTCAGAAGTATTCAGTGTGTTCGCATGCATAAGTGATTTTCTCCATCTATGTCAGTTATCCACCTAAAAGAGGACCTCCAATACCTTGAAAACTGATGGAGCCTCAAGATTCAAAACAATGAGATTGAAGGCTCCATCTCTTTGAACAACTGTGCTCTTAACTTATGTGATACATACTCTTTATTAGTGTAACATAACCCCCCAAAAAAGGGAGTGAAGAGTCTATTACTGATTTAAAAAAACAAACAAACAAAATAACAGACATTAGAGTCAGACACCAGGGTTTCTATCTCAAGTTTGGCCTTTCCCTGCTGGCTAAGACCTTTAATTTATTTATCCGTAAATGCTCCTAATAATACCCACCTGTGATGAGTGCTATGAAGATGATGTAAGACAGTGAATGTAAAGTGCTTAGTCTAGCAAAAGGCAGAACTTAGGAAATGCATATATAAAATCACAAATTCTAATTATTTATATCCTGCAAACTCCAGAGTTTTTCTTCCTTATGTGGCTGCTAATAACGAGGTACTGGCTGATTATCCCTCAAGATCCTGGAGCCTCTAATTATTGACCACCCATCAAGTATTCATACTCACTCTATGAAGTTCTTAATTGATTAAAGTATTATCTCATTAATTCGTGTAATTCTTGTTTACAGAAAACGTAGAACTAGGTTAATTTTTTCTGGGTTATTAAGAAAACTGAAACTCAGAAACATTAAGTAATTTGCCTGAGATCACGTGCTAATCAGTGGTAGACCTTGAATTTGAATCCAGAGTGATCTAATTCAGAAGTCCATGCTTTTTTCCCTACATTATGCTAACTTCCTTGTGAATTTTCTTTTGTCAATTTAAAAAATTAACTAATATAATAGTAAATTTGAAATAATACATTTGTGATTTTAAATCAACTAACCAATAAGCATTTGCTGATACCCTCGTATGTAGGAGGAGATATAAAAAGAGTATTATAAACACATGGATCTTGTCCTCTAGGAACCCACAATCTGCTTATAGAAATAAGATAAACCATATGAAGCTATTTGAAAATAAATAATTTCGATAATAAAATCCCAGAGAAAATCAGGATAGAGAAATAGAAGATACAAGAGAAAACAAAGCTTAAATCAGCATAAGAGACAGGAATAAATGAGTCTGAGAATAAATCATTATTTTAAAGAGATAGCAGTAAATAGTAAATAATATAAATAATAGTATATAAATAGCAGTAAATAGCATTACAAGCTGAAAAGTAAGGTGATGTCCAGCAAGTATCAAACAGAAAAAAATATAGAATCTATTCTACCAGCACTAATGAGTTCACATTTGATTAGTGAATGGCAGAGTTATGTCAGTCAAAGATGGAAATTATGATGGTTTATATATGCTTTTTTTAGGCAAGGGAGCCAGAATAATGGGAGTAGAATTATAAACTCCAGAAGAAAAGGAAAACCCTTTCAACTCATCTATTACACAGGCAGACACCTTTGGGGCACTGTTTTTTTTTTGTTTTGTTTTGTTTTGTTTTTTTCCAGAAACTGATGTTTATTTTCCATCGACCATTTTTCCATGTTGCTTAAGAGCCTGTGCAAGAACAGCTTAAGACCAGT
Organism: Nomascus leucogenys; assembly: GCF_006542625.1. Lineage (NCBI taxonomy): Eukaryota > Metazoa > Chordata > Mammalia > Primates > Hylobatidae > Nomascus > Nomascus leucogenys. The sequence continues at coordinate 35,733,303 of NC_044389.1, forward strand.
CAGTGGTTGCTCCTACCCATTCAGTGGCCTGAGCAGTGGGAGCTGCAGACCAGTCTTCCGTGGCAGGCTGAGCGCTCCAGTCTTCAGTAGGGAACTGCTGAATAGGCACAGAGGGCACCTGTACACCTTCAGACCAGTATGCAACCTCAGGCTGAGTAGCAGTGAACTCAGGAGCTGGAGCAGTCCATTCACCCTGAAATTCCTCCTTGGTCACTGCCTTTTCAGCAGCAGCCTGCTCTTCTTTTTCAATCTCTTCAGGATCTCTGTAGAAGTAGAGATCAGGCAAGACCTCCCATGGGTGTTCACGGGAAATGGTGCCACGCATGCACAGAACTTCCCGAGCCAGCATCCACCACATCAAACCCACTGAGTGAGCTCCCTTGTTGTTGCATGGGATGGCAATGTCCACATAGCGCAGAGGAGAATCCGTGTTACACAGCGCGATGGTAGGTAGGTTAACATAAGATGCCTCCGTGAGAGGCTGGTGGTCAGCCCCGGGGTCAGTAACCACAAGAAGCCGTGGCTCCCGGAAGGCTGCCTGGATCTGGTTAGTGAAGGTTCCAGGAGTGACGCGGCCAGCAATTGGAGTGGCTCCAGTGGCAGCAGCAAACTTCAGCACAGCCCTCTGGCCAGTATTCCTGGAGGATATAATACTGACATCAGCAGGGTTTTCAATGGCAACAATAGCACGAGCTGCCAGCAGAAGCTTCTCCCAGGTCCTCTTCAGATTTATGATATAGATGCCATCACTTTTCCTTTTATAGATGTACTGTTCCATCTGGAAGTCAAGATTGGTGCCACCTAAGTGGGTTCCTGCTGCAAAGAACTTAAGGACATCCTCCTCCTTCATTTGCAGGGCATCAAGGGCTCCGGACATTGTGTAAGTTTCCCTTTAAGTTACGACGGGAATCCAGAACAACGCCGTACGGACCCCTCTACAGGTAGCGTGGAAAGGCTGGAGCACTGTTTTAAGAAAATGCCTGAGTTCTAGGCCGGGCGCGGCAGCTCACGCTTGTAATCCCAGCACTTTGGGAGGCCGAGGCGGGCGGATCACGAGGTCAGGAGATCGAGACCACGGTGAAACCCTGTCTCTACTAAAAAAATACAAAAAGTTAGCTGGCCGTGGTGGCGGGCGCCTGTAGTCCCAGCTACCGGAGAGGCTGAGGCAGGAGAATGGCGTGAACCCGGGAGGCAGAGCTTGCAGTGAGCTGAGATCGCGCCACTGCACTCCAGCCTGGGCGACAGTGAGACTCCGTCTCAAAAAAGAAAAAGAAAATGCCTGAGTTCCTGTACCCAAAACTCCCTCCCCAGAGAGATGTATCTAGCTTTGTATCAGTTTTAGGTTGCATTTCCTCTTCTGCTCAGGACTACACTTCCCTGTGTATATTGCCTTAGCACCAGCAAACCTGTGTTTCCACATTATTTTTCTGTGCATTTTTAACATGCCCTGAGTAAGCCACCAGACTTTGGGCGTTCTGCCTGCCTACGTTGTGCAAGCTATTTTTAAAGGTACCAATTATTATATTTGTTAATTCTTCAGTTATAAAGTTGCATAGCTTTTGAGGGACCGGTCTGTCTCTATCCCTATTTGTCTCATTAATCCTGTTATTTTTAGTGAATGGTTTAATGAGAAACAGAACAGGAAGTGTATTCAGGAATGTGCATATCACAACAGAAACTTCTAAAATTGGAAGGAAGGAGCCAAACAGGAAGCCGTGGAAGTATTAAGACACAAAGAAATGAGGGAATAGATTAGGGTGTTAACAGAAATAATAGGGGCATAAGAAATACACATAAAAGATATGGTAAAGTGGGAAAATAGTCTAGGACTTAACCGAATACATGTGGAGGAAACATAAGAGTAAAAAAAAACTCTAAGAATAGTGAACCCCAATAATATTAGCAAGAAACTTAAAAACCCAGGCAACATTTTATGATGCCTGTTGAGTTTCAAATGGCACATACACAAATTTTCATTTCATATTAAGAACTTAAAATATATAAATAGAAATCAGTTTGAAGTATGTAGAAATGTAAGACTAAATATGGGCAAGAGTTGAATTCTGGAGACATAGGTTTGGCACTCATTAAGGTGATAGCTGAGTTCAAAGAAAAGATGGCTTCTTTGAGTGAGAATATAGACAGCAGATAAAAATTTTATCTGAGATCTGAATCTTGAGGATAGCCAGGTTGAGAGAGAGAGAAAGAGTAATCAAAGGATAGAGCCAGAAATGAGTAGATGGAGGAGGAGGAAAGAAATCAGCAAATTTCAGAATTATGAAATTCGAACAAGGGATATGTTTTAAGAAAGACAAGGTGGCCAGATACCACTGAGATGAGAAACAGTAGGAGATTCGAGGAAAAACTTTTACATATGAGGTTATTAACGGTTTTTGTGATATTAAAATATAAAGAACAAGGCAAGTGGGAAAAATTGTGGATACTAGACATGGACATTTTTTAAATGGAGGCTGGGCACAATGGCTTACACCTGTAATCCCAGCACCTTGGGAAGCTGAGGTGGGTGGATCTCCTGAGGTCAGGAGTTTGAGACCAGCCTGGAAGCTAGGAAGGAATTTTTCACCAACATAGTGAAACCTCGTCTCTACTAAAAATACAAAAATTAGCCTGGTGTGGTGGTGGTTGCCTGTAATCTCAGCTACTCAAGAGGCTGAGGTGAGAGAATAGCTTAAACCCGGAAGGTGGAGGTTGCAGTGAGCTGAAATCGCACCACTGCACTCTAGCCTGGGTGACAAGCATGAAACTCCATACCTCCCCTCCAAAAAAATGGGTGCCATGTCTTTCCAGAGACAAGAAAGTAGAATATTGTAATCATAGGGCAAATTTGGCTTCACTTCTGTAGCTCACAAAGTTTGTAAAGAGTATATATACCTCTCATATCACCATCAAGATAGTATTTTTGAATGGGGACATTTTAGATGAAAGTATATAACATCTGGGATTAACTTCAAAATAGATTTGATACTTTGGTGGGGGAAGGGGATAAGGGGATTGTATCAGGGTATGTTCGGATAACGTAGGGTTGGCCATGAGTTGTAAATTTTTGAACTAGGTGATGAGTACATGAACGTTCATTATTTTATCCTCCCTATTTTTGCACACCATTGAAATTTTTACAATAAAAATTATAAAATAAAAGGTTAAGAGGGCATACATCTGTTTCTCTGAAATTTTTAGGAAGGACATTACTATAAAGACTATAGAAACCGAGATAGTTGAATCAAGAACATAATGGATGATCATAAATGTAAAAGTGCACGATGTTTTCAACAGTTTCAGGAAAGTTGGAGGCAAGTAGGATGATGATGATTAGGACAAAAGAAGGTCTAGCATAATAATATCTAAACCATCAATGATTCCATGACCGTCAAGAAGACAAATACAATACAGGTTATTCTCATTATTCATGGTAGTTCTGTGAAGTCACCACAAACACTGAATTAATGACTGTTGAGTCCTTGTTCTTAGGAGAAATACAGGGTTGGTTTTCCAGGAGACTCTGGTCACGTTTTTGTCAACTGCCCAATACATAAACAGATTTAGTGTGTGTTTCTGTTTAAAGACATTCTATTTAATATACATCGTTGATTCATTAACATTAAACTCACAGTAAACACCGCTAAAACTTATAACTAAACAAAGCTTACCAAATATACATATTTTCTCCATATGGCACATCACAACCTTCTTGCACTATACTTTGGCACCACACTTGGGGACTATTTTAAACAGCAAAATTGCCAGCAAAGATAATAAAAATGTGAAAAATGTAGCACTATTTAGACCAAGAAAAGGACACTTGTTTACAGAATGAGAACTGAAACAAAAAGGCACAGTATCACATTTTTCAACCTCAGGTAAGAATATGCTCATTGAGTAATAAGATATTTTGCCACTCTGTGCATGCTTGTGAATGACCGTAAAAGTGCCTTGAGTATTGATTTGGGGGTTACAAATAAATTTTAGTGAGTAGGTGAATTTGCAAATATGGAATCTGCAAATAACAAGGATCAAGTATATTTTCAAGTCATCTTTTAAGTTGAATTCATTTCAGGAGGTTGAATTCATTTCAGGAGATTGAATTACAGAATCAATTTCAATTGTTAGGAAGGAATTTTTAGTAGAGTGTGGTAATGAGACCAATCTACTTTGTTCCGTGTGTTCCTCCAGGAGCAATTAGGAAACACAGAAAAAGAAACACAATGAAGTGAGTCTAAACTTGGGCATTTGCCAGAGTATAAACAAAGGTCAACTGAATAAAAGAATTTAATGTAGCAAACTGAACATTGCTAAAACGACTAACCCAAAGGTAAAAGTTGGGAAAGAACTATAGTGATGCCAACAGTGAATTAAATGAGGTGGAGAAAATCAAGGCAATACAGACACAGTGTTCATGTGAAAGCATGAAGGGAATAACATTAAAAATTGTAAAAAAAAAATCTTAGAAATTAATGGTACCATTTTATGAATACAGATTAGAAAGCACACAGAGTAACATGGAATTCTGAAGAGAACTATAGGGCTTAGAAAGCACATTAAACAAAAATTCTGTCAAATCACAAAAAGGAAATTATAATAGCATTTAGTGACACACAGAAGGAACCAGTTATTGGCCCCCTCCATGATTTTGTCGGCGATGCACATGAAGACATAGAGGTCAAAAGTTTTGTATCCACCAAAGGCACAAAATTGGTGGCAATAGCCAAGCACTGGGAAACAAAACCCAGCTTCAAAATATGTAAATGCTGCAGACCAATATGGAACAGACTTACTTATTCTGTTTTCCCCAGCTAAATACAGCTAAAACAAACAAAAAAATACGTGGGCATTACAAATAAAACAAACATAAAAAGACTCTGAAAATTAGAGAGAAGAAGACAGGTGGGCTCAGAAATGCAGGACAAAAGGAATGATACACCAGTGAGTTCTCTCAATTTTTTTTTTTTTTTTTTTTTGCTTCATATATCACGGATTTGGAAGAAGCCAGCAACCTGGCAACCTGCCAACAGGTGCAAGTTTTTTAAAAGGCTCCAAGAAAATCCTGCTCTCCCTAGTAAAATAATCAATAAGAGTGCAACTTGGGAAAACAGCAAATCCAGGAAGATAGTAAATCCCAACTGAAAAGACTTCCATGCTTACCAGTCTGTAACAAGGCCCAATTCCCTACTAGATTGGTGTCAGAATATGCTGAATAGGGAGCAGGTGCAGTGGCTCACACTCATAATCCCAGCACGTTGGAAGGCTGAAGCAGGTGGATGATCTGAAATCAGGAGTTTGAGACCAGCCTAGCAAACATGGCAAAACCCCGTCTCTACTAAAAATACAAAAATTAGTCGGGTGTCGTGGCACATGCCTTTAATCTCAGCTACTCGGGAGGCTGAGGCAGGAGAATCGCTTGAACCCAGGAGGCAGAGGTTGCAGTGAGCCGAGATGGCACCACTGCACTCCAGCCTGGGCAACAGAGTGAGACTCCAACTCAAAAAAAAAAAAAAAGAATATGCTGAGTGGGAAGCATGAACTATCACCCAGTAATGAGGAATAACTCTCCCCATCTACTAGAACCATGTCTGAAGAGATGTAGTGGGAAGTCAAGTCTTTCACCACTGCCAAGCAGTAATGAAATCACTACCCCATGAAGTCAGTAGAGGCCAAAAGGGGAGCAGTAACAAAGTACCTTCAGCCAGAGTGTTATCAGAGGAGGCCTAACTTCCACGCAGTAGTAATGAGGCATTAGTCCCTCACCTGAGTATCAAAGGAAGCTGAGTGGGAAATGAGGCAATTCCTTCATACATCCCCCTCCCTCTGCATCACAATGTCTGCTGAGGCATCGTTAAATAGAAAATTTAAATAAGATCTAGAGTTTTAAATAATAATAATTTAACTTTTTCAAATTATTATTATTTCATTATTTAACAAATACTAAAACAAAATGGCCGACTAGTCACAGACAAGAAGACCTTCTCCCAGTGAGGGACCAGACCATCAAGAAGACTGGCACACTCTGAACAAATTTTCAGAAAGAAGGCATTGAGAGTTGATGGAAGGAGAATGCGGACCCCAGGCTGAAAGGGAAGGAAGCTGGTAACCCTGCACAGGGTTGCCAAGCACCAGAACTTCTTCCTGGCCTGGAGAGGCTCCTGGAGAAGGGGTAAGTTAAATGGTCATGGAGTGGCCAACTCACACCACAGACCTCCAGAATCTTAGCTGCAGGAGACCCCTCATCCCCCATGGACAGTTAAGGTGGCAGGGAGAATGGCCTGGAGAGTTGAAAGAGACAGAATTCTAGCCTGCACAGAGTCCACAGGGTTTGGCATGAAAATGGCTACAGCAGAGCATGGCATGGGTGCCTATCCCCCAAAGCTCATCATACATCTCTAGGTGGCTTTAGCCTTTGTTGATGGACAGACTTGGACATCACAGGGCTCTCTTACTTGTGGGATGGGAACAGTCTGATCCGAGCACTCGCTTGTCTGCTGGCCTATTCCAAAGCCCTTGCCTGGCTACGCAAACTTGCAGCACTGCCTCAGCTGCCCAGCCGAGGCATTTTTTGACAGCCGCAGCCATTGCTATTTTGGTGGCAGACCCTGCCTAACAGCTGGAAAGCTCCTGAAGGCAGGTCCCTGTCAGTGAGCACCCGCCAGCATGCACTCACTGGCAGCCTCTACCTGCTGCTTTGCTATCACGCCTTTGCCTGCAGCCTCCAGCCACTGACTCACTGGTGTATGCATGCACACTGACCCCATCACCGCCCCACCACCAGCACACATGCCTGTGCAGGACTTGCCACTACCCCACCACCAGCACATATGTGAGCACAAGGACCCTCACTGACCCACTGCCACCCCGCCAAAGTGCCTTTGCCAGCACAGTTTTGTTGCCAGTGGACCAGGAACACCTCATTCCTTCCAACACAGGAGGTACTTAACCGCTAGGGGCTAGAGAAAACAGCCTCAGACCTGGTCCCGATTTCCCAAGGTTACAGCCTGCTACAGCATGCAGCCCAGGAGTGCTGAGCTAACCCTTGGACCCCTGAAATCATCCAAAAATGAACGAAATTAACTAAGCACAACTAATACCACAATCAAACCACAAAAGGCATCAAAGAATTTAAAAGTAAAAAGCTCCATACAAAGGACAACGACTTCACACACACAGATGTGAAAGAACCAATACAAGAACTCTGGCAACTCTAAAAGCAAGAGTGTCTTCTTACCTCCAAATGACTGGACTAGCTCCCCAGCAATGGTTCTTAACCAGACTGAAATGGCAGACATGGAATTCAGAATACGGATGTCAATGAAGATCATCAAGATTCAGGAGAAAGTTGAAACACAATCTAAGGAACTTATGGAATCAATAAAATAATACAAGAGCTGAAAGATGAAATTGCCATTTTAAGAAAGAATCAGGGTCAGGCGCGGTGGCTCACGCCTGTAATCCCAACACTTTGGGAGGCCGAGGCGGGTGGATCATGAGGTCAGGAGATCGAAACCATCCTGGCTATCACAATGAAACCCTGTCTCTACTAAAAATACAAAAAAATTAGCTGGGGGTGGTGGCGGGCCCCTGTAATCCCAGCTACTCGGGAGGCTGAGGCAGGAGAATGGTGTGAACCTGGGAGGTGGAGCTTGCAGTGAGCCGATATCGTGCCACTGCACTCCAGCCTGGGCAACAGTGAGACTCTGAGAGAAAAGAAAAAAAAGAGAAGAGAAGAGAAGAGAGAAAAAACTGATCTCCTAGAGCTGAAAAACTCACTACAAGAATTTCATAATACAATGAGCAGTATTAGCAGAACAGATCAAACTGGAAAACAGTTTTAGAACTTGAAGGCCAGTTCTTCAAATCAACTCAGTCAGATAAAGAAAAAGATATTTTTTAATGAACAAAATCTCCAAGAAATATGGAATTATATAAATATACCAAATCTACAATCCACTGGCATCCCCAAAAAGGGGAAAGAGAGAGCGATGGCAACTTGGAAAACTCATTTATGAATATTGTTCATGAAAATTTCCCCAACCTTGCTGCAGAGGTCAACATACAAATTCAAGAAATTCAGAGAACCCCAGAGATATAATATACAACACACCCATCCTCCAGACACCTTGTCATCAGATTCTCCAAGGTCAACATGAAAGAAAAAAATCTTAAAAGCAGTAGAGAGAAGGCACAGGTCACATACAAAGGGGGTGCTATCAGGATAACAGCAGAACCTTCAACAGAAACCTTATAAGCCAAAAGAGATTGGGGACCTATACTCAGCCAGCATTCTTTTTTTTTTTTTTTTTTTTTTGAGACAGAGTCTCATCCTTGTCACCCAGGCTGGAGTGCAATGATATGATCTCAGCTCACTGCAACCTCTGCCTCCCAGTTTCAAGCAATTCTCCTGCCTCAGCCTCCCGAATAGCTGGGATTACAGGCACCCATTAGCATGCCCAGCTAATTTTTGTATTTTTAGTAGAGATGGGGTTTCACCATGTTGGCCAGGCTGGTATTTTCAGCATTCTTAAAGAAAAAAATTCCAATCAAGAATTTCACATCCAGCCAAACTAAGCTTCATAAGCGAAGGAGAAACAGAATCTTTTTCAGACAAGCAAATGTTAAGGGAATTTATTACCACCAGACTTGCCTTGCAAAAAGTCCTTAAGAGAGTGCTAAATGTGGCAAGAAAAGCCCATTACCTGGCCAGGCATGGTGGCTTACGCCTATAATCCCAGCACTTTGGAAGGCCGAGGTGGGCAGATCACCTGAGGCCAGGAGTTCAAGACCAGCCTGGCCAACATAGCGAAATCCCATCTCTACTAAAAATACAAAATTAGCCAGGTGTAATGGCATGCACTTGTAATCCCAGGTACTCAGGAGGCTAAGGCAGAAGAATTGCTTGAACCCAGGAGGTAGAGGATGTAGTGAGCTCAGATTGCGCCTTTGCACTCCAGCCTGAGCAACAAGAGCAAAATGCGGTCTCAAAAAAAAAAAAAAAAAAGAAAAACCATTACCTGACACCACAGAAGAGACAATTACATAGCCCACTGACACTATAAGCAACTATACAATCAAGCCTATGGAATAACCAGCTAGCAACATGATGGCAGGATCAAATCTTCACATATCAATATTATCACTTGAATATAAACAGGCTTAATGCCCCACTTACAAGGGACGGAGTAGCACATTGGATAAAGAAGCAAGACCCAACTGTATGCTATCATCAGGAGACCCATCTCAAATGCAATGACACTCATAGTCTCAAAGTAAAGGCATAAGGAAAGATCTACCAAGCAAATGAAAAACAAAAAAGAACAGGGGTTGCTACTCTTATTTCAGACAAAACAGACTTTAAAACAACAGTAATTGAAAAGGACAAAAAACAGTGTAACAAAGTGATAAAGTGTTCAATTCAACAGGAAGATTAACTATCTAAATGTTTATGCATTCAACACTGGAGCATCCAGACTCAGAAAATAAGTTCTTAGAGCCTACAAAAAAGACTTAGATAAATACAAAATTATAGTGGAGATTTCAACACCCCTCTAAAGGTGTTATAAAGGCAGAAAACTAACAAAGATATTCTGAACCTAAACTCAACATTTGACCAAATGAACCTAAAGATATCTATAGAACACTCCACCTAACGACAAGAAAATATACATTCTTTTCATCTGCATGTGTATGGCACATACTCTAAGATCAACCATGCACTTGGCCATAAAGCAATTCTAAACAAATTTTAAAAATCATACCAATCACACTCTCAGACCACAATGCAATAAAAATAGAAATCAATACCAAGATCTCTCAAAATTATACAGTTACATGGAAATTAAACAGCCTGCTCCTGAATGACTTTCGAGTAAGGAATGAAACTAAGACAGAAAGCAAGAAATTCTTTGAAACTAATGAAAATAAAGTACAACATACCGGAATTTCTGGGACACAGGTAAAGCAGTATTAAGAGGAAAGTTTATGGGGCAAAATGCCAACATCGAAAAGATATAAATATCTTAAATTAACAATGTAGCATCACACCTCGAGGAACTAGAAAAACAAGAGTAAGTGAACCCCTAAACTAGCACAAGACAAAAAATAACCAAAATTAGAGCTGAACTGAATGAAATAGAGACACAAAAATCCATATAAAAGATCAATGAAACCAAACAACTTGTTCTTTGAAAGAATAAATAAGATTGATACACTGCTAGCAAGACTAACAAAGAAAAAAAGAGAGAACTTTCAAATAAGCACAATCAGAAATGCCAAAGGGAAGAGAAATATATTTTACAAAAAATTTCAAAGCTGATTGTAAACACCTCTATGCTCACAAACTAGAAAATCTAGAAGGAATGGATAAATTCTTGAAAACACAAACTCCCAATATTGAACCAGGAAGAAATTGAATACCTAAGAAGAACAATAATGAGTTCCAAAATTGAACCAGTAATTTTAAAAAAACAACCAACAAGGAAGGCCCTGGAACAGAGAGATTCACAGCCAAATTCTACCAGATATGTAAGGAAGAGCTGGTGCCGATTATACTGAAAATACTCCCAAAATTCTAGAAAAAAGAGCTGCCTCCCTAGCATTTTATGAAGGCAGTGTTTTTCTGATACCAAAACCTGGAAGAGACACAACAAAAAGAGAAAACTTCAGGACAATATCCTTGATGAACATTGATGCAAAAATCCTCAACAAAATACTTGCAAACCAAATCCAGCAGCACATCAAAAAGCTAATCCACCACAGTAATGTAGGCTTATTTCTAGGATGCAAAGCTGGTTCAACATATGAAAATAAATAAATATGGCTGGGCGCAGTGGCTCATGCCTGTAATCCCAGCACTTTGGGAGGCCGAAATGTGTGGATCACCTGAGGTCAAGTGTTCAAGACCAGCCTGACCAACATGGCGAAACCCCATCTCTACTAAAAATACAAAAATTAGCCAGGCATGGTGGTGGGCACCTGTAATCCCAGCTACTAAGGAGGCTAAGGCAGGAGAATCACTAGAACCTGGGGGACAGAGGTTGCAGTGAGCTGAGATCGTACCACTGCACTCCAGCCTGGGTGGCAAAGCGAGACTCTGTCTCAAAAAGAAGAAAAAAAAAAAAAAAACCTTGAACTAACTAGGCATTAGAGGAACATACTTCAAAATAATAAAAGCCTTCTATGACAACCCCATAACCAACATCATAATGAATGGGCAAAAGCTAGAAGCATCCCCCTGTGAACCAGAAAAGACGAGGATGTGTACGCTCACCACTGTTATTCAACATAGTACTGGAAGTTTTAACCAAAGCAATTAGACAAGAGAAAGACATAAAAGGCAACCAAATAGAAGAGAGGAAGTCAAACTATCTCTCTTCACAAATGATATGATTCTACACCCAGAAAACTCCATAGTCTCTGCCCGAAGGCTCCTAGAACTGATAAACAACTTCAGTAAAGTTTCTGAATACAAAATCAATGTGCTAAAATGAGGAGCACTTCTATACAACAATAACATCTTAGCCGACAGCCAAATAAAGAGGGCAGTCCCATTGACAATTGCCACAAGAAGAATAAAATACATAGACATAAGGCTAACTAGGAAGGTGAAGGACCTCTACAATGAGAATTAAAAACACTGCTGAAAGAAATCATAGTTGAAGGCCAGGTACAGTGGCTGATGCCCATAATCCCAGCACTTTAGGAGGCAGAGGCAGGAGGATTGCTTGAGCTCAGGAGTTGAAGACCAGCATGAGCAACATGGCAAGACTCCATCTCTACCAAAAATCTAAAATATTAGCCATGTGTGGTGGTGCATGCCTATAGTCCCAGCTACTCAGGAGACTGAGGTGGGAGGATTGCTTGAGCCCAGGAGTTCAAGGTTGCAGTGAACTACAGTTGTGGCACTGCACTCCAGCCTGGTCAACAGGATAAGACCTTGACTCAAGAAAAAAAAAGGAAGGAAACCATAGTTGACACAAACAAATGGTAAAACAGTTTGTGCTCATGAATAGAAAGAATCAGTATTGTTAAAATGGCCATACTGCTCAAAGAAATTTACAGATTAAATGTTATTCCTATAAAACTACCAATGTCATTTTTCACAGAATTAGTAAAAACTGTTGTAATATTTATTTGGAACCAAAAAAGAGCCTGAATAGCCAAAGCAATCCTAAACAAAAAAAAACAAAGCTGGTGGCATCACACTACCAGACTTCAAACTATACTACAAAGCTATAGTAACCAAAAGATCATAGTGCTAGTACAAAAAAATAGACACATAGATCAATGGAACCAAATAGAGAAGCCAGAAGTAAAGCTGCATGTCTACAACCATCTCATCTTTGACAAAGCTGACAATAACAAGAAATGGGGAAAGGACTCCCTACTCAATAAATGGTGCTGGGGATAATGGGCTAGCCATATGCAAAAAATTAAAACCAAACCCCTTTCTTTCACCATATACAAAAATCAACTTGAGATGGTTGAAATACTTAAGTGTAAAACCTAAAACTATAAAAACTCTAGAAGAAAACCTAGGAACTACCATTCTGGACATCAGCCTTAGCAAAGCTTTTATAACAAAGACTCTAAAAGCAACTGCAACTAAAACAAAAATTGACAACTGGGATCTAATTAAACTAAAAGGCTTCTGCACAGCAAAATAAACTATTAACAGAGTAAACAGGCAACCTACAGAATAGGAAAAAATATTTGCAAACTATGCATCTGACAAAGGTCTAATATCCAGAATCTATAAGAAATCTTAAATCAACAAGCAAAAAACAAACAACTCCATTTAAAAATGGGGAAAAAAAACATAGATACAGTTGGAATATTTGTCCCCTCTCAAATCTCATGTTGAAGTTTAATCTACATTGCTGGAGGTGAGGCTGGCGGGAGTTGTTTGGGTAACGGATCCCTGATGGCATAGTGCTGTCTTTGCGATAGCGAGTGAACTGTCACAGTATCTGGTTGTTTAACAGTGTGTGGCACCTCCTCCCACTCTCTCTCTCTCTTGCTCCTGCTTTCACCACATGATGTTCCTGCTCCCCTTTCACCTCCCACAATGATTATAAGCTTCCTGATGCCTCCCTAAGAGCCAAGCTAATGCCAGCATCAGGTTTACTATAAAGTCTGAAAAGCCATGAGCCAATTAAACATCTTTTCTGATAAATTACCCAGCCTCAGATATTTCTTAATAGCAATGCAAGAACAGCCTAACACAGAAAATTGGTAACTATGCATGTGGCATTACTATAAAGATATTGGAAAATGTGAAAGCGACTTGGCAACTGGGTAACAGGTAAAGGATGGAAGAATTTTGAAGGCTCAGAAGACAGAAAGATAAGAACAAATCTGAAATTTCTTAGAAACTGGTTAAATGGTTGTGACCAAAATGCTGATAGTTATATCGACAGTGAAATCCAGGTTGATGAGGTGGAAGGGAATTGCCTTATCTCAGATGAGACTTTGGACTTCAGACTTTTTTTTTTCCCGAGATGAAGTCTTTCTATGTCACCCAAGCTGGACTGCAGTGGTGTGATCACAGCTCACTGCAGCCTCAACCTCCCACGATCAATCAATCTTCCCTCCTCAGCCTCCCAAATAGCTGGAACTACAGGCATATGCCACAAAGCCCAGCTAATTTTTTTTTTTTTTTTTTTTTGTAAAGATGTAGTTTTGTCATGTTACCCAGGCTGGTCTCAAACTCCTGGGCTCAAGAAATCCACCCACCTTGGCCTTCCAAAATGCTGGGATTATAGGTGTGAGCCACTGCATCTGGCCAACTTTGAACTTTTGAGTTACAGCTGGAATGACTTAAGACTTTGGGGGACTGTTAGAAAGGCATAATTGTATTTTGCAATGTGAGAAGACATGAGATTTGGGAGAGGCCAGGAGCAGAATGATATAATTTGGATATTTATCCCCGCCCAAATCTCACGTTGCATTGTCACCCCCAATGCTGAAGGTAGGACCTGGTGGGAGGTGTTCAGGTCATGGGAGCCAGTCACTCATGGCTTGGAGCTGTCTTTGCAATAGTGAGTGAGTTCTTGTGAGATCTGATTGTTTAAAAGTGTATGGCACCTCTCCTACCACTCTATCCCTCTTGCTCCTGCTTTCACCATGTGATGTACCTGCTCCCTCCCATTTCACACTTCACCTTCTGCCATGATTGTAAGCTTCCTCCCTAGAAACCGAGCAGATGCCAGCACCATGCTGCCCATAAAGCCTGCAGAATCATGAGCCAATTAAACCTTTTTTCTTTATACATTACCTAATATTGGCTTCTTGTTTACTTGGTTTTGTTAGTTTGTTAGTTTGTTTTTGGAGACAGGGTTTCGCTCTGTTACCCAAGCTGGAGTGCAGTGGGTGCACTGCAGCCTCGACCTCCTGGATTCAAGCAATCCTCCTGCCTCATAATTTCCAAGTAGCTGGGACTACAGGCATACACTACCACACTGGCTAATGTTTGTATTTCTAGCAGAGACAGGATTTCCCCATGTTGCCCAAGCTGGTCTTGAACTTCTGAGCTCTAGTGCTGAGATTACCTGCATGTGCCACCATGCCCGACCCAGGTATTTTTTTATAGCAGTGTAAGAACATCCTAATACAGACAGGAACAGACACTTCTCAAAAGAAGACACACAAGCAGCCAACAAACATATGGACAAATGCTCAACATGACTAATCAGGGAAATGGGAAATTAAAAACCCCAATAAGATACCATCTCAAACCAGTCAGAATGGCTATTACTAAAAAGTCAAAAAAACAACAGATGTTGTTGAGGTTGTGGAGAAAAGGGGATGCTTATACACTGCTTGTGGGAATGTAAATTAGGTCAGCCACTGTGGGAAGCAGTTTGGAGATTTCTCAAAGAAATTAAAAAAGAACTACAATTTGACCCAGCAATCCCATTACTGGGTATATTATACCCAAAGGAATACAAATCATTCTGCCATAAAGACATGTGCATGCATATGTTCATTGCAGCAATTTTCACAATAGTCATGGAATCAACCTAGATGTCCATCAACAGTGGACTGGATATAGAAAATATGGTAAATATACACCATGGAATGCTATGGAGCCAGAAAGCAAAATGAAACCATGGTTTTTGCAGCAATATGGATGCAACCACAGGCCATCATACTGAGCAAATGAATGCAGGAACAGAAAAGCAAATACCTCATGTTCTCACTTATAAGCGGAAGCTAAACACTGAGTACATATGGACACAAAGAGAGGAACAACACATACTGGGGCTTACTTGAGGGTTGAGGGTGGGAGGAGGATGAGAACCAAAAACTACCTGTTGGTTATTATGCTTACTACCTGCATGATGAAATAATCTGTACACCAAACCCCAACAACACGCAATTTACCCATGTAACAATCCTGCAGATGTAACCACTGAACCTAAAATAAAAGTTGGAAGAAACAAAGTAATTAATTAAATAAAATAATATAAATTTAAAAGCATGATATAACAACAACAATAACAAAACAGAATAAATAATAATTAGATGCTCAAGATATATCTGAATATCAGTCATCATACAATGAAATATAAAAATTTTTAACTCGAATGAGAAAAGGCAATCAACAGATACCAACACTGAGATAACACAAATGTTGAAATTATTTGACAAAGATTTTAAAGCAGCCATCATAAATACATCTCAATGAGCAATTATCATCATGTTTAAAACAAAGGAAAAGAAATAGGAAGTGTCAACAAAGAAATAGTAAATATAAAAAGAAGAAACAAAGAAAAACCCTGGAACTAAAAAATATGATAAGCAAAATTCAAAACTCACTGGATGGGCTTAACATAGAATAGAGAAGACAGAGAAAAGAATCAGTAAACTTGAAGATACATTGAAATTACTCAATCTCAACAACAGAGAGAAACTAGGGTGGAAAAAAAGATAAACAGAAGCTTAGGAAACTCTGGGACTGTAATAAAAGAGTAAACATTGCTGTGGTTAGAGTTCCAGAAGGAAAGAAGAAAGAAGGTGGGACTGAAAGAGTATTTTAAGAAATAATGACTGAAAATTTCTCAAACTTGACAAAGGATATAAGTCTACATATTCAAAAAGCTGAGCAAACCTCAAACAGGATAAGCCCAAAGAAATCCATGCCAAGACACATAATCAACCTTCTGAAAACTAAAGACAAACTCTTGAACACAGCAAGAAATAACACCTCATGTATTGGAAAAAAATAATTCTAATAGCAGCAAATTCCTTGCAGAAATCACAGAGGCGATGATTTAAATGCTGAAAGAAAAGAACTGTCAGTGCTAAATTATGCTCCAGTAATGAGGAAGAAATAAAGACTTCTAGAGACAAAGAAAACCTAAGAGAATTTTTCACCAGCATACCTGTACTAAAAGAGTGGCTAAAAGAAGTTCCTAAAACAGAAATGACTGTTTCTAAAAAAGGAATCAGGAAAGAGGAAAGAAGAAATCTATAGGTAAATAGTCTTTCCTTTTCCTCTTATGTTTTCTAAATTACATTTGACAGTCGAAGCAAAACATTGTCTTCTGTGGTTCTCAAAATATAAAGTAAATATTTAATACTTATATTTATTAATATTTAATGTTTATGTTTATGAATGTTTAATATTAAAGAGGGAAAAGCAAAGGGATTTAAGGAGAAGTAAGTTTTTTATTCTATACTCCACCAAAACTAGTAAAATTTCAATACACGTAGACAGTGATAAGTTATGTATGTATATATAAATATATATTTATATACACATATATATAACTTAGAGGAACCACTAAAATTTTTCTACAAAAAAAGCCAAAAATATCAATAGATGATCCAAAATTAAATTCTGTTTAAAAAGCTACTGTTACTCTATTTATATAACATTCTGAAAATCGAAAAATTATAGAGATGGAGAATAAATTAGTGATTGCCAGATGTTAGGGATAGTAGGAGGAGGGAAAGAGGTAGATCTTTGTGGTGATAGAATAGTTCTTCATCTTAACTGTGGTGGTGGTTACACAAATCTACAGATGTGATAAAATGCCATAGAATTAGACACATACTTTGTACCACTGTCAATTTCCCAGATCTTATATTGAACTATAGTTATGTGAGATGTAATCATTGGAGAAAACTGGGTGAGACGTTGTGACTCCTCTGTACTAGCTTTGCAACTTCCTGTAGGTATATAATTATTTCAAAGAAAAGTAAACAAAAAATTACACAACATACTAACGGGCAAAACCGTTTACCTGGCATGCATCTGTTTTTCCTTTTAAGGAGCCAGCACATAACATTCTAGGAGTTATGGCGTCATTGTAAGCTTGAGGTTCATTGCAAGTTGCAGTGTCTATGAGAGTCACCTGTGCTTGTCGAAGATGATTTTGACTGTTACCTAAAAGAAAAAAAAAGCTTTGTATTTGTAGACATACATGTATTTTATAAACTTGAAGAAAATGTTTCATGATTAGGAATAAGATGGTGATACAGGCCAGCCACGGTGACTAACACCAGTAATCCCAGCACTTTGAGAGGCCGAGGTTGGAGGATCACTTGAGGCCAGGAGTTCAAGACCAGCTTGGCCAACATGGTGAAATCCTGTCTCTACTAAAAATACAAAAATTAGCCAGGGGTGGTGGCGTGCACCTGTAATCCCAGCTACTCAGGAGGCTGAGGCAGGTAAATCTCTTGAACCCAGGAGGCAGAGGTTGTGGTGAGCCAAGATCTAGCCACTGAACTCCAGCCTGGGGGACAGAGAGAAGCCCCGTCTTAAAAAAAAAAAGCAGGGGGCACCGGGTGCGGTGGCTTACGCCTGTAATCCCAGCAGTTTCGGAGGCCGAGTAGGGCAGATCACCTGAGGTCAAGAGTTTGAGACCAGCCTGGCCAACATGGTGAAACCTTGTCTCTACTAAAAATAGAAAAATTAGGTGGGTGCCTGTAGTCCCGACCACTGGGGAGGCTGAGGCAGGAGAATCGCTTGAACCTGTGAGCGAGAGGTTGCAGTGAGCCAAGATCGCACCATTGCACTTCAGCCTGGAGACTCTGTCTCAAAAAAAAAAAAAAAAAGAAAGAAAGATAGTGATGCAGAATCTTAGAATACATATGTTTAGAACAATAATATTTGGGAAGATAATTTGTTCCTAACTACTTTGAGCAAAAGGTTGGGTGCCTAGAACCACAAGTTATCTAAATAATGTCATTCCATTGTTAAGATTAGAAGGAAGTTTCAGTAGGGGAGAATGGTGGCTTTATGATTCTCCAGTCTTCAGAATTGGGTATATTATTGATTGCTAATCTCTAAACTGGTTAATTCTCTAAAGAAAAGTTCATGGCTAGGAGACATACTTGCTTTTTCAGACATCTTAGCAGTACTATGACTGTAGTATACAGTAGTAGCAATTTGCTTGATATTAACTTAGGGAGGAAGGAATTTTTGTGTCTTCCAAGTTATTTACTTCACTTTTAGGGCCTGACTTGGTCCAGGTCATATGACCACACAGCTGACATCTTTTGGCATAATGGCATTTCATTGTTTAAATGCCATAAAATACCAATTTAACTTTTACTTGAGTTTCTCTTCCGATGCTCACCATCATTTTTCAGTGCTCCAAATCCTGTCACAAACATCACATCACCTGGTTGAAACTCATAGGATGCATCAGGGAGACAAACTCTATGTACTGCATTTGTGTAGGGAACAGGGCTAGAAAGCTCTGCAAGAGAAATGTCATAGTCATGTGATGGGTGTTTGTATTCTTCATGGACAATTATTCTCCGGAGACCGCGTTTCATTTTCGAAGGTTTTATTGTTACTCCAAAGGAAGCAGTCCATCTGGCAGGGTCCTTGTATCTGGGGAGAAAAAAATGAAGAATAAATTTCTTTTTACCATGCTACCAGTCGAATAATTTATATTACATAATTTAGTCTACAGGTGTAGATTTTTTTTCTTTTTATAGTTTTGATGTATAGAACTCTTTCCAATTTGAGAATGAGGCTCAGGGTTCCGACCAGGTGAAAAAGCCACCATTTCCTATAAGATACATGCCACTCCATAGGCCAGGTCATCCGCTCCAAATGCTAGGGCTTTTTGATTTTTCTGTATATTAATGACTCCAAGGGACCTATGGAAAGTACCCTGTACAGAATAAGAGAAATTAATATATTCTATGTGCCTCATGTACCCCACCCAGAAATATACACATTTCTCTGAAAACCAAAAAGTCCACACAATAATTAAAGTATTACTATTTTATATACTACAGACATTTTGACAATCGATCGAAGGGTCCTCCATTTCTTGCAATGTAATTAGTCAATCTATTCGTTTGTACAACTTGCTACTTCCAAATTCTTCATATCTTCATTATATAGTTCTTCGTATTTAATTGTTTTTCTTACCATGTGAAATTTCCCCCTTAGGATCAAACCTACAACCTATCCAGACTCCATGTCTGATTAAGATACTCAGCAGAGAGATAGAGCACTCCTGTTTGACAGCAAATTCAAATCCAAAAATGACTTTAAAATCCCTGCTTTCTTTGAGAAACTATTGTGTATTTATCAAAAGATTATTTGTTTGCATATACTTCGACTCCATTTCCATTTCCAGACTTTAAAACCTCTTACTAATGTTTACAAATGTTCCAGTCTTTTGTAATACACACATTATTTTTAATTTATGCTAAACTCATATCTCCCAAAATTCATGAGGTATTTTCCCACCAAAACCCAGTGCACTTTGTTCATTCCCAGTCATTCTCCAGCTTCAAGACTTACGTGGTAAAACAGTGAGCAGCACTCACAAGCCACGTGGCATTAATTAAGGTTGCTCCACAGCGATGGCTCCCATCCCACTGCAGGCTAGCCTGCCAGGGCCATTCACCCTCTTCTGCTTCTGTCCCACCAACGATCCTCAGACTCTGATCTAGAGTTTTCCTTCTTCGTGTTCCGCAGCCTGCAAAAGAGAGAGAGTGGGTGCATTGGTGGGTGCATTAATTAGCAGTTGTTTTAAGCATCAAATTGTGTTACTATGTTCCATATTTCTTCTACTTTGTGCTCCAAAAGGATCAAATGTTTTCTCATGCTCTTACCTTTCTGTAAACTGTAATGTTTTATTTAGCTAACTCCTGTTCATTTCGTAAAATTTAAATCAGTTGTTACCTCTCTAGGATGCTTTTTCTAACTCCCCTGTCTCCAATCTGGATTAGTTACTACTTTCTTGGTGCTTCCAAAATAATAATAGTAACAAATACACTCTGTGTGTGTGCTTATGTGTATAACAAACACTCTGTATGTGTGCTTATGTGTATGTATACATACTGACATTGTTTATGACAGGGTTCCTCAACCTTGGCACCACTAACATGTTGAACCATTTAATTCTTTGTTGTAGGGGGCTTCCCTGTGCATCATAAGATCTTGGCCTATATATACTAGATGCCAGTAGCCCTCCCCCTATATTCATGACAAAAATGCCACAGTGGGGCATGATATGTTGGTAAACAATATTTCCCTTGGTTGAGAAGTGTTGTTTAAGAATGATGTGTTCATGAATTTGTCTCATGCATCTAGTCCCATTAGAGTATGAGGTGCTTTAGGTAAAGATTTTATCTTATCCATTTTGAATGCCTGTTGTCTAACACAGTGCTAACACTTGGTAGGTTCCCAATAAATATTGGTGGCGAGAATATATGCTATTTAGATAATGAGACTGTCTTTTGGTTTTGTGTTTAGTTGATTTTAGAAATTAACCAACTATATGAGCTGGTGAGTAGCACATATTTTTCCACCTTTTAAGAGAAATGTAATGTGCAACAACCCCATAACTATTGAATGTATACCGTAAATCACGGTGGCGTACTTGGCTATAGGAGAAGAAAAGTGCTAGGCCTAGACTCAGCACTTTTAAAATATAGGTGAAGATATTATCTATGTGTCTTCAGTAATTTTATTAAAATATACCCCATAATTTCCTGCACTTTCTGTGACTTTTCCACGACCCGATAATTTCCTGCACTTTCGTATAATCCATAGGATTAATAACATCAGGAAGATTTTATCTAGGATATAGTGACAATAAGTTTCTGCCTCTAGCTGAAAAACACAATGTATAGATTTGTTTTATCTTACAGATATCTACAAACAGAACATGGATAAGTAAACATTTCTTGCCTCTTCTTTAACAGCTGTACAACTCAATTCCACTACACATCTGCCACAGGCACCCATACATCCACTCCAAAGTTATCTCAATTTTGCTACCCTTTACTAATAAAATGTATCTCCGAGATATGATAAAGCACCATGAACTGTACACAAATTAATCCAACTTTATCTGTGCTGTCCCTATGATATCAACACAAAGTAAACCTAAATGACCTATAGTGTTAGCTTTTTACCCTCAGGTAATGCTATTTTAATAAATATGTTAAACTTACAATGGTTCAGATAGCTGTCTGTTTCTGTCTTGTTGATTTCTGAAACACACAAAAATGGTAAATAGGGTCAGCACATCAGAATTACACTATGCCTCCGAGTATTTCAAACACTAAAAGACTGCTTAATTTTGTTATAAAACAGTATCTCTAGATTATAAAGAAGGCAACGTGGCTTGTCGTAGACATAGGATGATCATCGCATTGCAGAGAATGTGAACGGTGTGTTATACTTTAATGTGGGTAAGAGTCACATAGGGAGCATATTTATAATGTAAACTCCTGTTCCCCTTCCCAGTAACTCTAATTCAGAAGCTTGTAATGAAGCCCAAGAATCTGGATTTTATACCAGTAAATAAGACGCAGAGAGTTCACAGCCCCTCCATCGGAAATACTACTCTAAACCATAGTATTGATTCCCCAAATATAACAATACCTTTATTAACCATTATTTCAGATGGTATCATTGAGCTCATAAGCATAGTCCCATTTGTATAACACACCTGAGTAGCATCTCCATAAATTTGTACTCACTCACAGTTAAAAACAATGTTACCCTTTTTGAAGTCAAATTTGAAAAGACAATCTGCCCTCAAATAATCATTTAGCTCCAGCCAATGACTTCTTAGCTTGCTGACTTCTCACTAGTCAGTCTCAAACCCTATGCAAACACTAACCCAGCCAATAGATACGTAAAACTCTAAGCTCAAACTTCCTGACTCAGCAGAGTTCTAATGACCAAAACTATTCTTTGTACATGGAAGGATGGATGCTCTAAATGCAAAAATATTAGTGTTAATTTTTTTCTTTAGTATTTAATAGTATGAATGAAGTGGAAATCGATATGCTAGAAAGCCTTCTTTCTGACTTTATTTATTCTGGCTACTTGTGGGAAAATGGCAAAAATAAGGAAGAATTTACAATTTAGTCTCAGTTAATATTAAAAGGACCACCTCTGATCTCTTTGTTTCAAATAACCTGTTCTCCATCTCAAGCTTTTCCTAGGAAAATGTCAAGCTTTGTGTATTGATAGCACTGACAAGTCTGGCTTCATGTGTGACTTATACATCTGCACTGGGTCTCACACTCACAATGGGCTTGTGCCTGGTACAATGCTCTGCTATTGCTCACTTGACATTCTTAATAATTTTATCCTGTAACTTGTGTTTTGAAAATGAAGTTCAATAGGATAATAGATCATAGTGTTGGCAGACAACATATGTGCAATAAGTGTGTCCATAGTTTCTTCCCACCCCATTTGCATATATCATTCACAATTCCCTATGGAATCAGAATTCTAGTGGACCCACAATCCACAGGGGTTCAGCAAGACTCAAAGCAAGTACAAGGTAAGTGTGCTATCCCTTCCATTAAGTAAGCAGAGGTGGACTGACGACATGCCTTGGAGGCCATGTTTTCTGTTTGAACCAAAACTTGCTTAGAACCCATAGAAAAGACAATAGCATTCTAATTAACACAAATGAACAACAGATCCTGTCATATCCTTTCTTGCTTCTGTTACTTCTGTGTATCAGCCAACAGCTTTTGCTGAAAACTACAACGTAGAAAGAGAAAGATAGGGAAACCCAGATCTCCTTTTCCTTCTAGTTCTTCCTCACTCCTCAATAAGCTGAAGGTAGAGAGTGTTGGTAGAATTTTCTCATATTAACCAGGAAAATAAAAAGAGTCATTAGCCTTTTGTACTATTTCCATTGAGGCAAAAATGAAAAACATGTATGTATAAGCTACAAAATATAGTTGCATAATTTCCATGATTTGAAATACAAGTTAAATGTTCTTATATATGCATTTATATGGACATTGCATGATATAAACAATTAAACCCATATTAGTAATCTACAAATTTAATTTTTTTCTCTTAGAATGACAATAATCAACAAATAAAAACACCATGGAAAGTCGAGAGCGAGACCAGGGAAGAAAGAAAAGTCTTATCTTTGTACTTTTAACAGCACTTTTTTCTTGCTTTTTGAAAACAGGTCTAGCATTTTCATTTTGTGCTAAGGTGAACAAATTATGTAACTGTCCCTGACTACTGAAGCCTCCTTCCTAAGCAAGTGGGTTGGCTGGCCTTCAATTTAGGCATCTACTTAGATCTATCAGATTTTATATTAGCAGTTTGTATTCATTCTCTCTACTTGTCCCCTATTCTGTAGTTTCCAGTGCTGCCACATCCACTACTGTATCCACTATAGCCACATGTGGCCAGTGAGCGCTTGCGGTGTGGCTAGTCTAAATGGAAATGTACTATCAGCATAAAACGTACACTAGATTTCAGAGCCTTACTACAAAAAAAGTCAAATATTCGATGAATAATTTTTACATTGACTATTTGTTTAAATGATAATACTTTGGACATATTGGGTTGAATATACAAATTATTGAAAATTAATTTTACTTGTTTATTTTTATTTTTAATGTAACTTCTGGAAAATGTAACATTATACTTGTGCCCACATGGTATTTCTATAGACCTTCATTGTTCTGTAACATATGACCCAGCCCTTAGCCAGACCTTAATTTCCACTGAGGATCTCATATTTCTTATTTTCTAAATGTGAGGACCTATCATGACTTGTTTTGTCCCATGTGGCCCTACAAACAATAACAACAAGAACAACAAAAATCTACCTAAATTTTTCATTTATAGTTGTAAATATACCAAAAATAAGTTTATTATAAATGTTTCACTGGTGAAAAGTTTAAGGGAAGAAAGTATAGCAAGGTATATTAATGACATTTGCAAACAAATGTGTAAATGGCATGAACCTTTCCATACACCATACCCTCAGAACATACAATGAAAGTAACAAGAAAAAGAAGAAAATACAAAGCCATTTTCTTCACTTATAATTGGATTCTATAGCCAAAGTATAAAGTGTAATATAAAGAAAACTGCTAAGGAGTTAATAAAAAGCTTGCATGGGAGGCCTAAGTTTAGGGTAGTTTTAAAAATTAAAATACTTCATTAGGACCAATTTAGTTCCAAAGAAATATACTATTGGTGGCAAGACCCCAGAATTAAAGGACATCAAAAAAATTCCAAGATCAAACCTAACATGAAGCTGTTCTATGAAAGAAAAATAAGAGAAATTAACTTACCTTTAATTTTAACTGACTGAGGATCTACTTTAGGGGGTCCTACAGCATCTTGCAGCTTTTCATGTAAAACAAGTTGAACAATTTTATTTACAGTTTCAGGATCCTCAGTAGAGTGAAATCTACAAATCAACAGCATATGAGCCAACACTCCATGCTTCTGTTGACTGTGGGCCAAAAAAGAAGAAAATGAAAGAAAGAAAGAAAAGAAAAGAAGAAAGAAAAGCAGGAAGGGAGGGAGGGAGGGAGGAAGTGAAGAAAGGAGGGAGGGAGGAAAGAAAGAAAAGAGGAAAGAAAGAAAAGAGAAAAAGAAGGAAGGAAGGAAGGAAGAAAGGAAGGAAGGAAGGAGAAGGGAAAGGAAGGGAAGATAAGGGAATGGAGGGGAGGAAGGAGAGAGAGGGAGAGAGAGAAAGAAAAGAAAAGAAAAAGAAAAGAAAGAAGAGTAATATCACAATCTGCTTTTTTCTTTATCACTTACATGAAATGCACACATAAAATACATCCATAAATGTTTCCTTCTGTATTGCTACTGTTTACTATGTGAAGAACCACAAATTCAGCCTCTCATATAGTGAGTTAGTTTGTTCATGATCTCCCTTACCATCAAAAGGTCTAGTTAAGTATATGGCTGTTAATATAAAAAGACACCTTGTCAAAAACCATTCAAAATTATCAAATACAATGTGTCTTAAATATGAAATCAACTGTGGTTTTGAATTTCAGGTTTTATTCTTGTGACTCAAGTCTACTAACCTCCCCTAAACAATCTTCAGGCTATCCTAAGCAACTCCTAATCCTAAAGATATAAGACCACTTTACCAAATTGTACTGACTTCATGTGACTGTATTTTCAACACAGAGCATTAATTAGTCTTAATACTATTTGTGTGAATTACTACCTTGGAATCATCCTGCTGGCTACTTTACCCACTCCTTTTCATAGTCACTTCTGAAAGAATCTAACCCTTCACTATATATTGCACCAACCACTACTCTCATCTTTTGATGAGATACACTCATACATTTGTGCAAGGACATACCTATAAACATGTTAACTGTAACACTATTTTCAAGACAGGAAAATAAGTAACAACCCAAGTATCCTAGTTGACAAAGCCAGTGGATTCTTTTCAGTATTTATATTACTCAGTCAGGAATATTTGTCAGTGCCGACCACACTCTCTTTGAAACTTCTTATCTTTTGCATCAGTGGTGCTTCTGTCATGATTTTTCTATTTTCCTGCCCTTCCCTATATCTAAGGTTCCTATATTCCTTCCATCACCTTAAATATTGTTCTTCAAGCTTTCTTCATCATCCTTTTTGTTCCCTTTTATTATTCTTTTTCTGAGAAATTTACGCCCATGCTCCCAAATTTTTGAGTTGGTCATGAGCAAATTTCTATCTTCTGCTCAGTTCCATTTCCCTCTACCAAGTCACACTCATTTTTCAGGTTCATATGGTCCTTTAGTATGTAAATTCAGCATCTCCAAAATTGACTTCATCTTTCCAGTAAACTTGCTCTTCTCACTATTGCAGTAACAGAAGACAGAATAATGAGTAGCAGTAGCAAGATTACTGGAATAAAGAGGTGAGCAAATTAGAAAGTTATTGGGAAAATTGAATTAGTAGAACTTAGTTATTCATAAAGTATGAGGGGACCAGGAAAGGAAGGAGTGTTTGATGACTTCCAGGTTTCTCATTTATGTGATTGGATTCTTCCGGAGTTAGGGAATTTTCTGTGGTGCTTCCACATGGGGATGTGTATATAGTTGTAGAAATCAGAAAAATAGTTCAGACTGGAGATAGAAACTTGTATTTCAAAAGCATATGAGGCCATGTGGGTGAATGAGGTCCCTTTGAGAAAGTGAAACTTAAAGATGACAGAATTAGTTGCAGATCCAAGAAAGGGCACTGTCTCAAACACCAGAGAGTACAGAATTTTTAGAAGACAGTGATCAAAGTAATGCCTTAGCGATATCAGCTAAGTAATAGAATGGCAGGAAACTTTTAAAGTTTTGTCATTGGAATAATACTGGAAATAGTTCTTGTTCTGTTTTTTAATAAAAATAATTTGTATTATGTCAATATCTAATTGAAAATTCTTATAATATTTTCCTTAACACTATGTTCTAAACTAATTTATCAATGGTTAGTTGACAGATGAGATCTTCTCAGCTGCATATTTTGAGAATAGAGGGATGGAATAGAAGAAGGTAAAGAAGATTGATTAATAGGAGGAAGAAGAGCTAAAGACAAACCTGATCTACTATATTGTCTTACGTGGGGCACTACTTGCCATTAAACCAAGGATGTGTGTTAGGTCTATCTGTATTTAGTACTATCTGTACTTGGTAAGTTTCCCAGAAAACAATTTTATAACATAGGCACCAATTATATCTCTGTCCCCAGCAATCATCTTGCAAATGCTTTCTTTGGGATTTAAGGAACGAATAAGGGACTTTGTAACCCATGACTTACACAGAACAAGTGTCAAATGTTTGTTGGATTGAATTATATCTTTAACACTTCAAAACATATTTATTGCTGAGCAGATTAACAGCTTCAACTTTAAATTCAGAAGTCAGCAATTCAGATTTACATACCTGAACTTGACAACCTGAGACTTGACAAATTCTTCCCTTAATGGAGATTTATAAAATGCATTTTTCACCTGTTTGAAAAATATTCAAAATATATCAGCAAGAACAACTTTCTGAAATTCCACAAATTAATTCAAAGCTTTTTAGAAAATTAAAAAGCAAAACAGAGCAAAAAACATTGACGTTTCGCAGTGAGTGGAACTTGAGGACGCTTGAGGAATCTATTGTGGTTTTCTCAGTGATTTCAGCTGAACTCTGTCTTAGGGATGATAGGAGTAGGGAACCGCGGTGGGGCCAGAAGTGACATCTGCTATACTAATGCTCAGAGAGAGACCAAAGAAAATGAACATGCTGTTTCTTGAAAATTAAGAGTGAGAAAATTTACACTGAAATCAGGACTTTTACTGCCCATAGACAAAGGAAATGAAATAATTCTGCCACATAATACTTGGATTCTAGAAATGAGTGCATGACCATGTCAAATGCTTCCCAAACCTAGTGACAAAGTTGTCAGGTATCCTGGCATAATGTACACCAAGTTCAGCACTCCAAGTGCTCTTAGAAAGGCCCAGGTGAACTGGGATACTTAGCCTAACACACCTATGAGTTTTACTCTACTAAAGATAGAATCTATTTTTGTAGAGACGTTAGTTATTATTCTAAATAAGAATTCTAGGCAACTTAATTTTTTAGTTAGGAGTTTATGTAAGGAAACACTTCAAAGATTTCTTGTTTCCAGTATGTGGATATTTAGTAAACACTTACGACTTGCTGGTGACTAACAGGAGCAATGAGCCTTTTAATTC
This sequence comes from Nomascus leucogenys, assembly GCF_006542625.1. NCBI lineage: Eukaryota > Metazoa > Chordata > Mammalia > Primates > Hylobatidae > Nomascus > Nomascus leucogenys. Next base: position 35,761,265 of record NC_044389.1, read on the forward strand.
TTTCTTACGTCTTATTAATTCTGAATTTTTTTACCTAAGGACAGTTCTTGCAATCATGAGACAAAGCTGAATAGCACAAGTCCTCTGAATAGGATGGCAGTATTCACAAGAAAGTTTCTATTTAAGGGTTAATTTTTGTCAAGTAACCTCAAAACTATTATTAATTTTGAAGGCATTAAAGAGCCTTATGTATATTCCTTTAGATTTAAATCTGTCTGGATTTTATTTACTTAAATAAAATTTATTTGAATGAATGGCACAAAGTGGCATCTCTTTTTGACCTTTTTAATTCAATTTCATTTCCTTCATTTTGCATATGTATTTAGCCTTAGAGGAGAGCCTGGTCAAATACTTCCCTGATTTGCTGTTTCCAAGTACAAATGTAACAAGGATTCAACCACTGTCTCAACAAGGTGGCCAAATCCCCAGGCTTCTGTCTACTGGGCGGTTTCCAGGGTCTCACTTCCATTCTTATTCAGGTTATCGGAACTGGAAGACAATTTGGAAATTATTTGGAAATTATCTAATCTAATGCCTTAATTTTTATATACGGAACTTTGTCCAGAATGATAAACTAATATTCCAAGTGATGTATCATTAGCTAGTAGATACCACTGGAGCTACATGTGCCTCCCAGCTCCTAGCTCAGTGTTCTTTCCATCACATTATACCACGAGTTACCTCACAGGTTGCCAGGAAAAGTTAAATTATTCTTTAATTAATCTGATAATGATAAGAAGTTGCCACTTAGGCCCTTGTTCTTTTGGCCCTGCTGCTAATTTTTCCAGTTTCTTAAGTATTTAATTGATCCCTCAAGATGAATGTTGATGCGTTAAGGGTAGAGTTGCTTATCTGTGGATTTACATACCAAAAGCTAGTTGAAGGTTAAATGTTTTTAAAAACTGGGTAGAGTAGGCCGGGCAAGGTGGCTCACGCTTGTAATCCCAGCACTTTGGGAGGCCGAGGCAGGCAGATCACGAGGTCAGGAGATCGAGACCCCGTCTCTACTAAAAAAATACAAAAAACTAGCCGGGCGTGGTGGCGGGCACCTGTAGTCCCAGCTACTCGGGAGGCTGAGCCAGGAGAATGGCGTGAACCCGGGAGGTAGAGGTTGCAGTGAGCCGAGATTGCGCCACTGCACTCCAGCCAGGGCGACAGAGCGAGACTCCGTCTCAAAAAAAAAAAAAAAAAAAAAAACAACTGGGTACAGTTGCATATCTGTGGATTTACTACAGATTTATATACCAAAAGCTGGTTGAAGGTTAGATATTTTTAAAAACTAACAGACTATTTAGGTATGTGCCTAAATAGTTTCAATCTTGGCAATCTTCTGCTCAGGGTTTCTTTTTTAGGAAGTCTAGGATACAACAAATGTATTTTAAGCCACACTCAAGAGTATAGCACTAGCTAAGGAAAGGTGAGTAAGAAGGACCTGACTGAATGGCTAAAGTTTCTTTGGTTCAGCCCTGCCAGTCATATTGTGCTAAGTGACTTATTGTCCGTTTTGTTTTATATTCCTTGGGTTAGGGCCTCTTTTCATTTTGCAAATACACAGGGATCCATTAGTTGAATGGATCTTTTAGAAGCTAGGATGCTAAAAATATGGTAAAAAGTGGCAGCAAATGCACTAGAAGTGGAGGACAAGTTGCTTACCATTGATTCAAGTCTCTGGCTCATTTCTGTAAAATTGTTAGAAGCCTCTCTGCCAAACTCAGCATATAGCTTGTCAGTTGTAAATGACAATGTGCTATAGTAATTGTAGGTCTTCTTTTGATCTACAAGGAAAGAAGCAAAACACTAGCATAATTTTTATCAGATGTGTGTAAAGCATCATTATTTCCCCGCTTGGTGGTTGCTGGAAGACTGAAACAGGAAGGAGTGCTCTTAGCACAGGTCACCATCATCATCCTGCCCCAGGCCTCATAGTTATCTCAGGATAAAAAAAAAAAAAACATTTATCATCATGTGATTTAGAGTATAAAAGCTGTAAGAAATGCCTGGTGTTCCCGGAGTACTGTCCAAGTAGCTCATTGGAAGAGTGGGCTGATTATTCATGTGTTACTCATTCCTAAGTAAGCCACAAGAGACAGCAAGTCATGCCATCTGAGCATACAAACAGGGATGGATTCAGAAGCCTCCCAAGGGTCACTGCATTTTTATATTCCAAACATAGGTTTTCTTTTCCCTTCCATCAACTATACATCAATTCTGGACACAAGAACTCTAGTTTGAGAAAATTTATTTTGGCTGAAAAGGAAGATGAGGTTAGGAATTAAAATGCAAGGGATTCAGTAAATAGAAGTTTAGGGAGCTAAAGTTGCCACCTGGCATAACCTTCCAGGGACACTATTTAGTTTCACCTGGTCCCTTGTCACTGCATGTATGTTTTTCCCACCAACTACAGGGGTTGACTTGTCTGCTTTAGCCACTGTCTCTACATTTTGCATTCAATTTAAGCAACCCACATTTTTGACCTGCTGAAAAGTTAATGTCATATAACTTTTCCTCCACCCTCCAGTGCATAAAGCAAGCACACAGCCCTCAGAAAATTAATGTATTCATTCAACAAATATTAATGCCAACCACTTTTCAGCAAGAGACGCTGTGTCAAGCATTAGAAATACACTGGTGATCAAGACAGTTGTATATAGTTACTATAGGAAAGCAGAGTGTGGCTCATCCAGTCACAGTCTCTCTCCTCCTTTCTCTTCCTCCCTATTCTTTCCCTCTTCACTTAAACCACAGAAGAAAAGGAAACGAACACTGAACACCAGTGTCCCCAGCACATTCACATATCTCATTTAATTTACAATAACTCCGTGAAAAGGCAATGTCATCCACATTTAATAGATTACAGTCTTGGAAACGTAAATAACTTGCCCAAGGCCAGCAGGACATAGCCAAGACTAACTTCCAAAGTACCCACTTATTTCACATGCTGCTTCTTAGAGTAGGGAAAAAAGCCACTTTTTGAAGCTAGAGGACAAGTCTTTTGTTGTATAAAAGTTATGCAAAAAACTACTGGTATATTTCAAAAAAAACACCCTGGCCATCCAGAGGATTTGATGGGACAGAGAGGGAAGCAGCCATCAGACTCTGACAAGGGCTGGGGTGTGGTTGGTGATGAATAAAAGAGATGAATGGCAGGCAGGAGACACTGAAAGTTGAGTCGCCAGAGTACAAGAGACCTAAGTGAAGGACTTGGGAGGTTTTACTCTTCTTCCATCCTTCCTCCCCTCCCTTTCTCTGAATGGCCAGGGTGACATGAAATTCAGGCAGGTACCTGGAAATATACATAACTTCAAGTAAGATTTTAAATGTATTGAAATACTGGGAATTAACTCATAACTATTTCTGTTAACTGCTGTCCTATTACATTTGTATTTTTTAACATCTGCCTCATGGTTAACTATAACTCTCTGTGGAGTTGTATCCATACTTCTAGAATCCTGCTTCAAATTTTAATGTAAAAGTGAACTGCCTAGGGCGCCTGTTAAAATGCAGATTCTGGTACATGAGGTCTAAAGTTAGACTCAAGATTTTGCATTTCTAACAAGCTAGCAAGTGATGTTGATGCTTCTGGTAGCTAATCATATGTTAAATAGCAAGATTCTAGACAGAATGGTAACAGACCCTTCTATACCCTTAAAAGTAGTTTTTTGACTTATTAGATTGAATGATTTAAAATTGCCATTAGTACAGGTCAAAAATAGTCAAATATTGGCAATTTCATATGGTTTAACCAAGTTAACAATTTATTATCTGTGCTCAATATTTTACTTTACCCTGTAGACTTAAGCATGCCACTATTAAAACATATTACCAGCTGCCATAAATATATGGTATGAGTAGTTACTAAAATATGTTGGGAATATTAAAAGAAAAGTTAAAAATAAGGATAAACATGAGTTCGTTGGTAATTTTCTAGCAGGTTTGTGATTCTATAATCTTCAATGATGTTGCTTATAACAGATTCATCTTCTGACATCCAAATCACACAGGGGCAGAAATGCACACCCAAAGGCCCCAGACACGAACTATACACAGAATTCGACATTGTCCTGGGTTTTATGAAATGAGAACCAAAATGATGTTTTTGCAAATCTAATTACCTTTATCTGTATCTGTCTATTTCTGTAACAGATTTTTTTGGTTTGGTTTGGTTTGGTTGTTTTGGCATGTCAGCTTCTAAATATTCATCTGCCAAAACCACTCTGTTAGTATACATCCCAAAACAGAAAGCAGGTCACAAATAGAAGGCAGTAACACACATCACAACAATCACTGTTTATTCAGGTGTACTGCGTGGGCAGTAGAAGCTGTGTGTTCAGTATTACTCAGTTGATCATCCAAACAACAGGATTCAGGAACAGGTTACTGAAAAAGTTCTTGCCAAGTTTTCACTGTATACATATGAGTAAGATTTATGAATCTTATAAAACTTGGCTTGGAAAGAGGCAAATGAGAAGTAGAAAGGGACATTTTCTCTCACTGAGGTGATTAGCCCCTAGTGTTACTAGGAATTCCTTGTGAAGTCAGACGAGCCGAAGTATGGCCCAAGAAAATATTGTAGGTATGATTCATTTGATATTATCATTCAGTATTTAATAAATACTTATAAAGCACCTAACATGTGCCAAGATTTTGATAAATTCTAGACACACAAAAGTGTGTAGAACAGTCCTAGGCATCCATGGGGATGAATAATGATGCTTACAACAAAGTAGGACTCAATATACTCCGCAGAACTGTAGAGCTATAAAGTTATTCCAGCAATTCATTTTTATTTAAAGTATGCTCCAGGCCCAGCACAGTGGCTCACGCCTGTAATCCCAGCACTTTGGGATGCCAAGGCAGGCAGATCATTTGAGGTCAGAAGTTCAAGACCAGCCTGACGAACATGGTGAAACCCTGTCTCTGCTAAAAATAGAAAAAATTAGCCAGGTGTGGTGGTGCACGCCTGTAATCTCAGATACTCAGGAGGCTGAGGCACAAAAAATCACTTGAACCCAGGGGGCAGGGGTTGCAGTGAGCCAAGATCAAGCCACTGCACTCCAGCCTGGGAACAGACCAAGACTCCGTCTCAAAAAGTAAAAAAAAAAATAAAGTATGCTACAGAAAAATCTGTTATTAATATGCAGATACTCCAAATTTAAAGACCTGCCTCTATGCAAATTCTACCAAAAAAACATCTTTGTTTTAAATATTTTTTTAAACTATCCAGAAATGATCCACCTTGCTTTGGAAATTGAGATTACACTTGCATGGATAGTAGAGAAAGATAACCAGGTTACAGAGTACTCTTTCTCGTTACTGGAAAGCAACTTCAACAAGGTCCCAATTAAATTAGAATCAAGTTATTAGCTTCTATGGTTACGGTGCCTTGAACATCCAAGTATAATCTAGTAACAGAGGAAGATATTAAACTAACAGGTCATGGTTGAGTCAAGTAATTAAAACCCTAGGCAGAGTAGGAGGGAACTTCAGAAGGGTTGTTACATCCCAGAAGAACAGTTCTGAAGTACCCTGGAGACCTTTCTAATAACGTAGCAACTAACAGTTCATCTAGCAATGAGGTACCTGATAACCGCAGGGTGAACGTCTTTATAATTAGCTTTCTTGGCATACCCTATCCTCTTTAATCACCTACAATATATCCTAAGATGAGATTTTAATAACAGAAATAGGCACTTACTCAACAATACATCACTATGACTATTTTTGTAACTTACTGGTACAGAATAGAGCCTACTTCTTTATGACTCCAGATTGTGTCATTGATTTATTGGGATGTCAGGATTTCAACGAGTTGGATTTTTTTTCTTTTTTCTTTTTGAGACCGAGTCTCTCTCTGTTGCCCAGGCTGGAGTGCAGTGGCGTGATCTCCGCTCGCTGAAACCCCCGCCTCCTGGGTTCAAGTGATTCTCCTGCCTCAGCCTCCCCAGGAACTGGGACTGCAGGTGTACACCATCACACCTGGCTATTTTTTTTTTTTTTCTTTTTTAGTAGAGACGGGGTTTCACCATGTTGGCCAGCCTGGTCTCAAACTCCTGACCTCAAGTGATCCACCTGCCTCAGCCTCCCAAAGTGCTGAGATTAGAGGCGTGAGCCACTGTGCCCGGTCAGAATTATTATTTTTTTTTTTTTTTTTTTGAGACGGAGTCTCGCTCTGTCGCCCAGGCTGGAGTGCAGTGGCGCAATCTCAGCTCACTGCAAGCTCCGCCTCCCGGGTTCACGCCATTCTCCTGCCTCAGCCTCTCCGAGTAGCTGGGACTACAGGCGCCCGCCACCACGCCCGGCTAATTTTTTGTATTTTTAGTAGAGACGGGGTTTCACCGTGGTCTCGATCTCCTGACCTCGTGATCCACCCTCCTCGGCCTCCCAAAGTGCTGGGATTACAAGCGTGAGCCACTGCGCCCGGCCCAGAATTATTTTAAATCAAGATGCTTGCCCTGTGACCTCAAACAACTCAAGACATTGGTTCTAGCTATCCTGTAGTTTTCCCTTGATTAATATTCACTTATTGCTTATTAAGGAAGATGCAAATAAGCATGCTATTCCCAGCAGAAAGCATCACTACATCAAAGATAGAAAAAAGAATCCTCCTTGACTTATGAGGACTAAATAAGAGACAAAGCAGGTAAAGATTCCTTTGTACAGGCGATGCAAATGAATCATAGTAATGAATGAATAAGCCTGAGGCAAATCAAAACAGCAAGGTATGAGCAAATATTTGGGGTAAATCACATGATGCCAAGGCAGCTTACACTTACTATATCTCACATAATGAACAGTGAGTCCAATGCACACTGCCAGGACGATGAGGGATATGAAGATGACGAGGCCGATGACCCAGGGCTCCCAACAAACTCTTCTCCTAGCCCTCACCACATCTGGCCTAAGGAAGAAAGTAAATAGATAGATTATTTCAGAGCATGCAACACATCCACTCCTTAGACAAAACAGATATTTTTGGGGAATAAAGGACATTCAGTTGGAGGGTCGTGTACTGTCTGGGTTTAGAGCACACCCTGGTTCTAGGCTGCCGAGGCCAATCCTGATTCTGACTCCTGTTTCTGGGCAAGTAGTTTGACTTTTCTGTGCTTCAGTTTCCTCATCCACAAAAGGAAGATGATAATGATAGTACCTATTTCATGAGATTAGGGTTAGGGTTAGGGTTAGGGCTAACAATGCCTGACGTGTAGAAAGTGCAATATTAAATGTTAGCCATCATTTGTTGAGCCAGCCATGTACTTGATATAGAGTTAGACACTCGGGAGCTACAGAAATATTTTAAGTCTTTTCTCTAGCACTCTAGAATCTTAAATAGCCTTTGAAATGTGTTATAGCTTGAAGCATACCAGGTTTCACATAGAGTCGCTAATTCTATTCTTCTAATTTTCTGATCTATTACCAAACCAATCTTTGAGGATACATAGAACAGACAACCAGAGGCCGCTTCCTAAAGAACCTGAGGTTTTGAGCTAATATTTACCTCTAAGCTTTAATGATGCTACAGGAGGCTGGGCGTGGTGGCTCATGCATGTAATCCCAGCACTTCGGGAGGTCGAGGCGGGCAGATCACGAGGTCAGGAGATCAAGACCATCCTGGCTAACACCGTGAAACCCCATGTCTACTAAAAATACAAAAAAAATTATCCGGGCGTGGTGGTGGGTGCCTGTGGTCCCAGCTACTCGGGAGGCTGAGGCAGGAGAATGGCATGAACCCAGGAGGCAGAGCTTGCAGTGAGCTGAGATCGCGCCACTGCACTCCAGCCTGGGCAACAGAGCTAGACTCCGTCTCAAAAAAAAAGATGCCACCGGAAATTCTTTTTGCATGAGATTCCCTCAACTTCTTCTATTTGCTCTGCCTTCAAAAATACAAGTTACTGAAAAACATTGGTCCACATGATTTTTGTTTGATTGGTAAAGTTGCTGTCCCATTGGGTTATAATATTTGGTAAGCAAACTCTAAAGCCAGAAATGTGAAATAATAAGTCAGAGATGACTAAGGAGTTTGAATATGATACTCTTATTTTAGATTTCTTGAGGCATTTACTATGCCAGTGTGTGCTGTGCTTTTTTTTCCTAGAGTGTTGTCTTCTACATGAGGACTTGAGGAAAACATGATATTCTCCTGGAGGAGTACTGGGTGTTGAATCAGAAAAAGGAGAATTCTAAGTGCAGCCCTTTCCATAACAGATCTGCGACTTGGACAAATCATTTAAACTTCGAGCTCAATTTCTCCATGTATCAGTAAAGAGTGGGATAACCGTTCCATCTAAAGCACTTTGGGACCTAAAATTAGATCATGAATGTGTAAACAGCAAAGCATTTCACAAAAAATACTTTTTGTTTACAAAAATCAAGAACACTCTGTTTCCTGATGACATAGGATCAGGAAGTGATGATATTATCACGTTGGCCCCTGTCACACCATCATGACATCCTGGCTCTGGCTGGACACAAAATAAACAGCATTGGCACAGAAGTCAATGGTGTTACCATCACTATACAATCCTGTCCCTGGGAAAGGCACTGAGATGTACTGGAAGGCTCCAGGGACTCTGCTTGTTCTCCTGCCTTGTTCCTGTGATTTTTCCACAGGGCCGTAACCAGGGAAGCTTTATCTTACTCTTCCCAACCTTTCCCATCTCCAGTTTTGCCTTGAGTAGAATTCCAAACACCTGTTCCTAGAATGGCAATTACTGCAATATAAAAAGGCTTCTCCACAATAAGGTTACGTTTTACGTGCAACTGTGCCTAAGAAACCCGCAAAACTGCCTCCTGTTCCTTCATCCCTGAATGCTTGCTATTAATCTGTTGCAGAAGAAAGGAGATGCCTGTAACAGACGTAAGCAAAACTTTGAGGGGGAATACAGGGAGAGGAGGGTTTCTCGACTAATATCAAAACATGTCAGATGAAGAATATGAATGTGTGCTTGTAGAAAACATGAAATCATCAAAAGTATATGATTGTTATGTAGAATTGTGAAATATTAGACGTGTTCTATTTGTTCTGCAGTAAGTTTTTTTTTTTTCTTTTTTTTTTTTGAGACGGAGTCTCGCTCTGTCGCCCAGGCTGGAAGGCAGTGGCGCGATCTCGGCTCACTGCAACCTCCGCCTCCCAGGTTCACGCCATTCTCCTGCCTCAGCCTCTCCGAGTAGCTGGGACTACAGGCGCCCGCCACCACGCCCGGCTAATTTTTTGTGTTTTTAGTAGAGACGGGGTTTCACCGTGGTCTCGATCTCCTGACCTCGTGATCCACCCGCCTCGGCCTCCCAAAGTGCTGGGATTACAAGCGTGAGCCACCGCGCCTGGCTACAGTAAGTTTTAATCAAGACAAAAATGTAGACAATGCACCCATTCTATTGATGAGGTAGGTTTCATGTATTAACATTAAAAAGGTTAATGATAAGTTTTAATTTTAAAAAGTTATAGAATAATATGCATTCCATGTTTCAGTTTTTATAAATAAAACTATATACATGTGTGCATAACAAAATATATAGAAGACACAACAAATATTTATTAGTAAGAAGCAGAATAACAAATAAGCAAGAAATTTTAATTTTAATTTACGGTTTTGTTTGTTTTATGGTGGATTTTTTAAGAACAACATTATGGCTTTTGAATTAAAAAAGATAGAGAGAGACGTAGGACGTTCTTAAAATATGAAGAAAAAACTAAGGAAGATTATATATGTATTTTCATGGAATTTACATCACTGCAGTGTCCAAGGTACCACTGTGATTCCTTTTCTGACCCCCACCTTCCCACATTACTCACAACTATTTTAGTGACATGCTGTCCTGGTTGGATAGAAGAAGACAAAAGGGATAACATGGGACAAAGAAAAAAGAGAATCCAGTCGAAAGTACTTTGAATAAACAATTAAGAGATTATATTTCTGAGCCCTGCCACCAACTCATTTATTATATAGTCTTGTACGCACAGATTCAATCATCTGTCTTAATTTCTCCATATGAAAAACAAGGATAATAAGTCCAGACCCCTCTTAACCTAATGAGCTAGGTAGAGATAAAAATGATAAGGCCGTTTGTACTTTGAGCTCCCAAGTGGAAAAGTCATTGTACAAATAACAAGGATGATAATTATCATCATCATTATTTTAATTATTCGTAATAGTGGTAGTGACCACATTACTAAGATGTTTGTCATTTGAAACATTATTTGTTCTTTTCCCAGTCTGTACAGCATTGTTTTTCAAACTGATTCACACTATGTTTTTAGCTTTTTTGAGATATAATTGACCCTATTTCTTAATTACTTTTTTATTTTCTCAGTAAGTGATTCAATACTGAATTCCTTCAAATTAGATGTGAAAAAAGTATGCTCAAAGAAAGTAGTAAAGTGAAGGAATAAATTTATTTTACATATCAACAGACATTTGTATAATTAACCTCCTCCTGAACATACATAAACGTTTGTCCAGTCATTTTCATCTATCAAAACTTATGTGCACCTATTCATGTAAAATCACCTTCAGATAGACTGACTGAATTCTAATAGCTTTAGTAATATCAAATTGCTTTCTTTATATGATTTTCTTTTCAATCTGGAGACATGTATAATTAGTGACAAGTCAAGTGAATATAACAGTTAAAGTATGCTTATGTTTTTTTAGCCCCAAATTACTAGAAAACAAGCAATATGTTTAGAGCTGCATTATTATTATCACTTATTAATGTGTCATTTTTGCAATAGTGCTAAAAAAGAAAAGCAGCAGCAACAGCAAAAAGACAAGGGGAAAAAGGTACTAAAGGTAATAATGACAAGTCAAGGCTCAGTGTTTCAAATAAAAATTTACCAGAAGAAGCCTCTTCACAGCAATACCACCAATCAACAGTGGGTCTTTTAAAAAAAGAAAAATTATACTTTAAGCTCTGGGGTACATGTGCAGAATGTGCAGGTTTGTTACATAGGTATACACATGCCATGGTGGTTTGCTGCACCCATCAACCCGTCATCTACATTAGGTATTTCTCCTAATGCTATCCCTCCCCTGGCCCCCCACCCACTGATAGGCCCCAGTGTATGATGTTCCATTCCTTGTGTCCATGTGTTCTCATTGTTTAACTCCCACTTATGGGTGAGAACATGCAGTGTTTGGTTTTCTGTTCTTGTGTTAGTTTGCTGAGAATGATGGTTTCCAGCTTCATTCGTGTCCCTGCAAAGAACATGAACTCATCCTTTTTTATGGCTGCATAGTATTCCCTGGTGTATATATGCCACATTTTCTTTATCCAGTCTATCATTGAAGAAGAAAGGAGATGCGTATAACAGACATCACTGATGGGCATTTAGGTTGGTTCCAAGTCTTAGCTATTGTGAATAGTGCCGCAATAAACATACGTGTGCGTGTGTCTTTATAGCAGCATGATTTATATTCCTTTGGGTATATACCCAGTAATGGGATCTCTGGGTCAAACAGTATTTCTGGTTCTAGATCCCTGAGGAATCGCCACACTGTCTTCCACAATGGTTGAACTAATTTACACTCCCACCAACAGTGTAAAAATGTTCCTATTTCTCCACATCCTCTCCAGCATCTGTTGTTTCCTGACTTTTTAATGATCGCCATTCTAACTGGCATGAGATGGTATCTCATTGTGGTTTTGATTTGCATTTCTCTAATGACCAGTGATGATGAGCTTTTTTTCATGTTTGTTGGCTGCATAAATGTCTTCTTTTGAGAAGTGTCTATTCATATCCTTTGCCTACTTTTTTATGGGCTTGTTTTTTTCTTGTAAATTTAAGTTCTTTGTCGATTCTGCATATTAGCCCTTTCTCAGATAAACAGATTGCAAAAATTTTCTCCCATTCTTCCGGTTGCCTCTTCACTCTGATGATAGTTTCTTTTGCTGTGCAGAGGCTCTTTAGTTTAATTAGATCCCATTTGTCAATTTTGGCTTTTGTTGCCATTGCTTTTGGCGTTTTAGTCATGAGGTCTTTGCCCATGCCTATGTCCTGAATGGTATTGCCCGGGTTTTCTTCTAGGGTTTTTATGGTTTTAGGTCTTACATTTTAGTTTAATCCATCTTGAGTTAATTTTTGTATAAGGTGTAAGGAAGAGGTCCACTTTCAGTTTTCTGCATATGACTAGCCAGTTTTCTCAACACCATTTATTAAATAGGGAATCCTTTCCTCATTGCTTGTTTTTGTCAGGTTTGTCAAAGATCAGATGGTTGCAGATGTGTGGCATTATTTCTGAGGTCTCTGTTCTGTTCCATTGGTCTATATATCTGTTTTGGCATATGTTACGTATTTGACAGTAGCTTAGCTCATAGGATTGTGCCTGCTTTTCCTATCAACAAAAGTATTTGAGATGTGTTTTACTTTGTGAAAAGCCCAAACCAGCAAGCATTGGTAACATCATTCATCCTTCTCACACTTTCTAGAACAAGACTATAAAAATATCCACAGTAGAATTAAAAAAGAATATTATATATATGTACATGGATTATATATTTTCATTGCTGTTTTTTTAAAGAAGAAATACAAGCAAATTACTCCATATAAAATTACAAATAACATATTTCTGCCTTATCCACTAGAAGATAAAACACATCTATAAGTATCTAATAGCATCAGCCAGGCCCTTGGGCTGAATTACAATGTTTGCATTCCCTACCATAGTAATTACGGCTAGTTCTCATAGAGAAGTTACAAAACCCAGAGTTTAACTACTTCTATTTAACCAACCATAAAACTTAAGTGACAGTATCTTTCCCCTACCTTTAAAAGGAGGTTGTGAAGATTGCATATGATATCAACAGACTTTGTTAGATAGGTGTACTACATAAATATTAGTGGCAACTCAACAGTAAGGAATGTCTCTGACCTCCCCTGTGATTATCATCAAGGTCTTTATTAAGTTCCCAGCTAGATATGGTACAGCACAGGTGACTACAAACTGATATTTAAGTTGACACTTGGCCTAATCTCTAGAAATTTGCAGCTACGTACAGATAGGTGAGTTGCAAAAAAATTAAAGATATTATTACGTAATTAGTTATGGGTTTATAGACTTAAATTAAGCTACTGAAGTTTGAATTCTACTGATATAATTGCTTTCTTCTCCTCAAACTCTTTTTAGTTCAAGATAATAAATTGGCATTATCTGAGTCAGCAACTTTATACGCAACAATATCCCACAGCAAAGTTAATGAGGGATGCCATTGCAGAAAATCATAGGGAATTCTACACACTTCAAAGTGTGAAAGAAAAATAAGAATTAATAAGCAGTGTGCTGATATCATGGCAAGTGTATCAGAAGAAAATGATTGGGAAACCTGAGCTAGAGACACTCTTGTGGCTGCTGATAGATAGCTTGAGACTTTCAGAAACTACCAAATCTTCCTCTTGACATTGTCTAGATGACTCCAAGAAAGTTTGCATGATACAATGGAAGTAGATCTAAACTGGAAAACCAGTAACCTATGTCTTAGTGTTAGTTCAAACAGATGAGAAATCTGAGAGCATATTCCACATCACACGAGTTCTAGCATCCCCTGAGCCCCAACTTGTATGATGTTGAGAGCTCTCCTTTTCTTCACATGTTAAAAAATCAGTGGAAATTTAAATTGATCTAAATGTTCTTCAATTTCCATCCAAGCTAATATTCCATGCCTCACATAACACAAAAATATTAAATATCCTAATTAAAATTCAGCATTTATTGCCGGGTGCGGTGGCTCATGCCTGTAATCCCAGCACTTTGGGAGGCCGAAGCGGGCGGATCACGAGGTCAGGAGATCGAGACCACGGTGAAACCCCGCCTCTACTAAAAATACAAAAAATTAGCCAGGCGTGGTGGTGGGCACCTGTAGTCCCAGCTACTCAGAGAGGCTGAGGCAGGAGAATGGCGGGAACCCGGGAGGCAGAGCTGGCAGTGAGCCAAGATTGCGCCACTGCACTCCAGCCTGGGCGACAGAGCGAGACTCCGTCTTAAAAAAAAAAAAAAAAAAATTCAGCATTTATTAAACAATCAGACTTCAGGTAATTTTTCAAATGCCTCATTTTTCTGTTGACTACAATGTCAGATAATTTGAAATAATCTGCAGTCAAACTAAGAGACTACAAGTTATTTGAAACGATCTAAGTACCATACCTGAGAAAGCCAGACTTTGAAAATCATACTTTACTACTTGCATTGAGAAGTTGGTTAAGGGGTACAAAAGTATGGATAGAAGGAATAAGTTCTACTATTCAGTACAGTAGGGAACTTTTAGTTAACAATATCTTGTTGTGCATTTCAAAACAGCTAGAAGAGAACTGTAATATTTCCAACACAAGATGGTGATAGACATCCCAGTTACCTTGATTTGATCATTACACATTGCATACAAGCATCAAAATATCACAGATACCCCCAAAATATGTATAACTACTATACACCAATTTTTTAAAATCTCTAGACCCTGATTAAATTGTGCCTGAATGTGACAGTTGGGCCACATGCTAACACCCTGTTGTGTCCTCTGGCTTGCTGTTTCCTTAGAAAGCACTCTAAACCATACACTAAGAATTCTTTAGACAATCTAGAAATTTCTACATGTAACAAAATTCTATCTGAATTAATTCAGCAATGAAGAGAAATTGAAAAATGTATAGACCCTGTCAATGTTTAAATAATTCTTCCAAAATGAAAAGTGAGTTTTCTTGATTAAAGAATTTTCTGCCTGAGTTAACGACCTGAAATATATGTAAGAATTCAGTTTTAATTTTTGGATGGTACACAAAATTTATGAAATTTTTTATTATATACTCACCTTGACAATTATGTTCTAATATATTGGCATTTAATAATAACATAGTAAAATAAGCTCAGGTTCATATTAGAATAAAGTAGGATTTCTGTGCAAATTAATACCATAAAAATTGTAAGAAATGCATTATTTTACCCAAAAGAACAAATACTTTTAGTTACCAATGTCCATGTGTTTAATTCATATCTATATACTGATGACTACCAAATCCACAACTGCAGCTCAGCTCACTTGCCTACACTTCAGAACTATATATCGACCAGCCTATGTTCATCACAATGGGCTATACCTCTTACCGTTCAAACTTAATACAGCTGTACTAGAAACTCCTAGACGCCTATCCCAAATATTTATTATTTTTTTCCTAATAACAGAAACCTTGATCTTTGGTTAGGCACACAGCCACCAGAAAAATCAAATAGTGCCCCTTGTCCGTAAGAGTCAGCATGTGAATACTTTCTTTCCAATGGAGTCTCTATTTTGTCAGCTAGAATTCTAATGTGCATTTCACAGTTAGAATACATATGTGCTGGTGGAAGCACAGGTTGCCACAGTAGACCAGGATTTGGAAGACACATAATCAAGCTGGTAGAACAGCACAACAGTAGCAGCCTAGACTCCTGATTATTTTGTGAACCTCCCTACTAGCTCCTCCCTGCCTATCTCCAGAATTGTTTCGCATTAAACAGAACAAAATTCCATTTCATGTAATCCCCTGTTACTCTGGGTTTCCTGTCACTCATAGCTAAATCCGATACTATTATAATATGCAAATCAGATTGTTGCAATCAAGGGAAATTGCCATTTTCACATAATGATCTTTGGGAAAAGAGGACACGAAGACACATATTTACTAATTCTCTTGCGAATTCTGTATATATGAAAGATGGTAAATTATTTTAACTTAATTTTCTCTAGCAGCATAATTTTGAGATACGATTAATTATGATATTAATATATCAGAAGACCAAGGTTCTAGTCAAGAGCCTCCTTGTCTATGACTTCAAGCAAATGACTTCCATTTTCTTGTTTAGTGGATAAAGACTTGGGCTTAGGCATCCAACAGCTTGGGATTAGTCCTAACTGCCTGTTACTAGCTAGGTGGCACTAGGAAAGTTACTCACCCTCTCTAAATCTACATTTCCCCACCCACAAATGGAGATAATGATAGGATCTAACTCAGAAGATTCTTCTGAAGATTAAATAAAGTAACACAAGGCAGATGGCACCATGCCAGGCACACAGTAAATACACCACAAAAGTTGGCCATTGTCATTACTTCCTCTTTCGTAATGAAAAATTAGTTTTAAGGTGGGTTGAAAAATCCACCCAGATGCCTCACATATGCCTAAGGGAATAAAAGGAAGGTAGAGGAAGCTTCTAGCCTCTATCCCACTCCACCCACAGCAATTCTGCTCCAAACATCAAGGGTCTGCATTAAGCTTCCAGTGCAAAAAGGGATTCAACTAGTAAAGAAAACTTTAAAAAGCATTCCTCTTCAGACCCATACAATTCAGAGACTTGAGTCAGGCAGCCGCCAATTGTCCTACAGTTTAGTACAAGAATTCAGTGCCCTGTTTTTAAAAGGCCAAATATAGCCTTATTGTTGAATCAAATAATGTATCCCCAAATGCCTAATAATTACTTGAATGTACTATATAATTAAAAGATTGGTTTGAAATATTTTTAAAGTGTTCATTTATTATCTTTGGTATTTTCTGAATTAGGAAAGTTGAAACACTAAGATAAAGTAATTTTTTGAAAGCCAAGGTAAGTTATCTGTGCTTCACCAAAGAAGCACTTCTGATCCCAGAATCATGACCTGGCAGAAGACAGAACTAGAAAGCACAGGGCTGATGTGAGAACAGGTGTGCTCGGATTCCAGCTCTACCAGTCATTTAGCAGACACTTGGAAGTACCAGTCTTCCTGATTTTTGGTTTCCCTAGCGGTAAAGTCATGGTAATATTAAAATTATCTGATTCTCAGGGTTGTAAAGTACTAAATGAGCAAACATATGTTGAAATTATATATGTAGCACATTTATGTCAAATAATATTTTTATTTTTACATTATGTACCCTCCCTAAATTTTACTAACTGTGACCTGACAAGATTTAATGTGAAGTAACTAATTTTAAATGGGCCATATATTTTCATACAAGCTTACATGGTAATAGTAATAAAAATAACAATAATACGTCTTGGGTCATGTAGTCACCAGTGTTAATTTAACTCTTCTATTTGACTGTATTGATATCAGTATACAGGTGAAGTGGGAGGACAGACTCTATCTCTGTCTTGACTGACTCACCCATTCCTGTGGCCACAAGCAAATTATCTCATCTTTGAGCATTTTGTTCCCTTCCTTTAGAGAACGCATAGAGCAATGCTTCCTATCCGCTGGCCTTAGCGGTCTACTTCAAAGATCATCCATAACAATGTTTCTTGAAAATGTAAATTTTTCATCTTTTAAGACAGTAAGTCAGTTCAATCAAAGTAGTAAAAGAACCACTTAGGCAGACAAAGGAGACATTGTGAGGGTGGTATAGCATTGTGATTAAGAGCATAGGCTTTGAAGTCAGATTGACCCTGGTTAACCATCAGTCCTGCCTTTTATTATTACCCCTGGGCAAAAAAAAAATTACCTGTCTGAGCCTCATGTTTCTCATCTGTGAAATGAGTATGATAATATAACCATAGGTTGATATAAAGTTTAAATGCATACGATGTTTTAAGACAGTAGTTGGCAGATAGTACATGTGAAACTAAAGACAGCAATTATTATTTTGTCCTGCACTGACTCACATTTCAACTTTAAACAAAGTGCTAAATCCCTCTGTGTCTGCTTTTGCAGCTTCAAAACAGAGATATCATCTGACATCTTCAAATAAAAGGTTGCAAAATAGAATTTAAATATGCCTGTATGGTACTTTGGATCCCCCTAAGATTAGTTCTATCATCTTAGAATTACAATTCTAAAAATCTCAGAAATTGCCCTACCACACAGGCCATGTGTGTACATGGGAGAAGAAGGTTGGGCTCACAGGTTCTGGCATGACTCAGTGTTTCTGCAGCCCATTTTTCTTTCTCAACCTCTTAAAACCTTCCTTCTCTCTAATCCAGTCATTTTAAACCTATTAAAACCTGAAAATGTGAAAGTATTCTTCACAGTTCTTATCTATTGTCTTCAATGAGAGCAGATCCAAAGGAGTGCACTTGAAGAACTTCTCTGTGCAGTTTCTCTAAACTCTAACCCTGATAGAGTCATAAAACAAGCCAGAGAACCCATTTCACCTCTTACCCTTCCAGAAGACCTGCTTCACGACTGTTCAATCTACCTTATTCACAAGCACTAAAACCATCAGGCATGCTTGTAAATCTCAGTGCTAATACGGAAACACACGATACTGCTATTTTTCATATTTTTCTGGATTGTTTCTATTTATTTTCTCTTTAAGTTGAAGCAATGACATATTTTTGGAGGAAAGCAGACATTGACAGAACAACAAAGATTCGTTAAGCAGACAGCTACTGCAGACCAGTGAATTAGTTCCATGAAATGTTACTCTAAGATACACACGATTTTCACAATATAGCAAATATAATCCTTTTTAGAAAACAGAGATGATGTAGTTAAAGTGCTATAGCCTGATCACCTTTGAAACAGTGCAGAAAAGATAAATCACTGCTTAATTAGTTTAAATACAAAGTCGGTTGCATTAGGGCAGGCAGTGCATTTTTAAAAATGTTTTTAAAACTTATAAATGAAAGTAAAATTATACCTCCACACTTCTTTCCTCAGCATAAATGTGCATGATTTCATATTAGTCTTTACATCTTCTGGTTTTTTAAATCTATGCACTGACATTTTCTCCATATGTGGATATGTGTGGGTTTATTTTCTATTTCTCTGTTGCCATCTATTTTCTCTGTAAACTTTCCAAAGATTCTACTTTTAGCTTCCTACACATGGTAGACAATATGTTATGGGGAAAAAAGTATAGATTTTAAAATCAGAAAGATCAGGGTTAGATTCTAGATTCAACACTTACCAACCGCCTAGACAATCTGAGCCACAGGTATTTCATCTTTTAAAAGGAATGAAAGCAATAACCACTTATCAAAGCATTAACAAAATTTAATGAAATTGCATTTTATAAAATACACAATATATAGTAGATGCTCAACAGATAGTCTCTTCCACACAGGACTCAGTATGCAATGAGAACACACTACAAGTTGTTATATGGATCAGGGCTGATTCTAGCTGAAGGAGAAGTATGAGCACATGTTAAATACTTACAGAACAATCACATAGCACCTCTGGGCCTAAGCCTCAAAGGAGTTTCCCTTCAGTATCCCTACTGACTAATGTCACAGGGTAACACTGCTAGATTAATTTTATACCATGGTTTTTCCTGTAAACAAATAGATTTTTATGATCCAAATAAAGTCATCCTCCTTATCAGACACAAATTAACCAAAAAATGTCTATGTTCTCCCCTCTCAGTTTCCCATCCTTCCTGAAATTATCCTCTCTTTCTTAATCATCACCAGGTTGCATAAATGAGTACTCTTCTCCCTTGAAGGGAAAGGTGACTGGGAAAGAGCACCTCCCATTAAGATGTAATTACACCAATTTAAATAAAACAAAGAACTACTTTTAACAACTGGCCTATTTCATTTATGGTTTAATTTTTTTCAGGCTTACACGTTTCTTTTGCTTTTTCTATGTCTTTACACTATTAGTGCTTGTCAAACTTTAGGGTAAATAAGAATTACATTGTGTAAATGTTTTAAATATGATTTCCATGTCTCAATCAGAGATTCATTAGAATTTCTGGGATGAGAGCTGGACTTTCCTATTTTTAATAAGCTCTGTAATGCACGGGTCTATGGACCACACTTTTAGAGACAGTGCTTACCCTATTAAGTAAAAATTAAAGTTGTCCGTTTTGTCTCATTTGAATATTACTCATTTCACCTTCAGCCATCTCAATATGTGTGGATGTCAATGCCTATAAATTCAGTCTGCTTATTTTTACTTCTCAGTGGTTGCTGATAAATATAGTTAATATACACCCCTATCACCAATAAGTATATTTAATGGATACATTCTTCTCTTCCCAAATCTGTTTTCTATAAGCTTATGCCTGATAAAGTTTTCTTTAACTTTCTGTTGTGTGTTTATAAAATTCATGTGTTGATCTCTTCATGCTCAAAGAATAGTCCAAAATAAGAGTTTGGAGAAAATGGCAGTACAAGAAGAATAATGTTTACCTAGTTTAAATTTTTTCCTACCCTTAAATTCTTAAAAAAAAAAAAAAAAAAAAAAAATTGATTCTTATTCAGGTAGAGTCAGGGAGAAGGCGATCCAAAATCTGACTATTTAATAAAATTCCCCACCTGTTTCTTATATTCTTTCTGAGTTACAACCAATGACCTTAAAAAGAAATTCTCTGCTTATATCCTAGGATTTCAATTATCCCTCTTCCTCGATAACACTCCTGTTGGCACATTTACGACAGCAAATGTGAATAATAAACTTAATCCCTTTTCGCTCTGGTACATGCTCTTAACATTTTATCTCATCTAGACCCACTCAAACATAGATGTGCTTCATCTGTTACACAATCTTCAGATCAGGAAGATGTATTTGTTTGTTGGATGTTTAGTTTTGGTTTTTGTTTTTTTCCTTGAAAGATTATTTGCATCTATTCTGCAGCAGGATTTTTAAAAATAGTCACATCTTTTGCTTCAAATTAGACACTACACTCAGAAAAATTGACTACAGTATTCCCACATTATACCTCTTCTACACATTTATAACCAAATTCCAAATATCTGACATATACCATAGATAAGGCTTGGAATCTATTTAGTATGTTAAGTTTATTGGAAGCTTTCTTGAAGCACTGTTTTCTATAGTAAAGTTAATGAGAAAAAGAGAATAGGATACAAAACCATCATTGGTCGTAAAGAAATATTTGCGAAAGCCAGGGAGCCTTGATAAGCCTGACAAAATTTTTAGTATCCGTAGCTTTCAGTTGCTTCATGGATATGTACAGAAGAGTATTAAACTTCTAATAACAAGTATGTAGAACTTTCAACTGATGACAGAACCTGTTTTTCCATGTTAAATGAAGTCCACAGATTTCATTCAAAGTTTAACATTTTCAAACTGTTCTCAAAGTAAAAACTAATAAAAAATGATAGGTCAATATGTGAATCAGAGAAAAGAAACTTCCATCAGAAGATAAAATTATTTTCAAAGACAAAACTAGTACCCCAAAACCTTGTTACTGATTAGTTCCTAACTTTGAAAGAAAACCTCAAAAGGATCATGACTTATCTTTGGAGAAGTTGACTGTGACCAGGCGCATCAGTGGATTTATTTTTAAATCAGGCTATAATAATTTAGTCATATTATTTTCTTCAGTTGTTTCTGATTCTTTCAAAACATCTAGAATTTTTGAATTTTTAACTACTTACAGAAATAAACATTTTATTATTTCAGACTTTTTTTCATGTACACCTTCTAAAATAAAAGTATTTCTCAATAAGACAAACAAAGCCCAAGCTAAAAATATGTTATATCTTTCTTGAAACATATGGGCAAACGAACTAAAAGACAGCTGTCAAACACCATGTACCTTTACATTGTGTAGAAACCTTCTAAAAGTAACAGGAAAACACTGGGATACAACACGAGAGGACAGGAAACACTAATGCAGAAAGAATAGAAGTCTTTTTCTTGACATAATTTTATGTAAAATCTCAAAAATATGTTTCCATATTTAAAAAAATAATAAACTATAGATCTACACATTCCTTGGTGTGGCTCATGCTGTTTTAAACTAAAAGTTACCTTAAGACTTCTAGAAAGAAAAAGAAACTCACCGATACATCATTGCTGACCAGCAATGAAGAGTCCTGCGAAGATTGAGGTCTACATCCAAGTGTGTGCATCCAGCTCTATCAGTGACTTTGTGGGCCGAATTGAAGTGAGGAAATAAGTCACTGATGATCTCAACAGAACCAGTCTGACGAGTCTTCGCTGGTGTAGTGGGGACTATATGTGATGAGCAGGACAAGGACAAATTTTACAGGAAGCAAGAGCAAAAACTGATTTATAAGCACTTCCTAGGAGTGGGAACTTAAAAACTATGTCTTAAGATAATTTATTTTAACTGTTAGTGTAAATCAGATTTTTAGAAAAGTCAGATATATAAATTTGGAAAGAAATGTTAAAACTATCTTGCTTGACCTTCTCTTGTTTCCAGAGAAGAAACTGTGGTTTAATTAAGCTAAATGACTTGGTCAAAAACCAAATAGTTATTAAACTGCCAAGCTAGGACTGACATTCATATTTTTTAAACTAGCCTGACACATTTTGCATTCGATTATGTACATAATAAAAGTTTCCCTTTGGTTTTAACTATGTTAGCTATTGAAAATACATCGGAGATTAGAAAAGCCTTAATATTTTTAAATTATGTGGCATCATTCTTCTAGAAAAATCAGGTAGTTTGCAAATGTCAACTCACCCTTGAGACATTATATTTCTTTCATTATAGTGGAGACAGGCATATCAGCTCACACTGAGTCCCTACTGTCTTATTTCTGGGATGTAAATAACATTTTTTTTAATGTGTGCTCACATACTATGCAATTATCTGTGTGTTTGTGTTAGGTATAATCTCTAAATTGCTTTCCCTAATCCTCACAAAACAGAGTAGGTGTTTCTCCTCTGTGCTTTGATGGTATCATAATACTGACCTCATTGTACTAGAATTTTTTATTAATTGTATCTCAACTCCACAAGGTTGTGAATTCTTAACAGACTGAAACCCTGTTCCTAGCATATTCAGGCTCTCTAAAATATGCATAAAAAGAATGAGTAGAGGGCGGATTGCAAGGAAATGAGGAGAAAAAGAGGGGGTATAACCCATCCTAAAAATCACCTTAAAAAATATTGTTTAATTTCATTACACATCCATTTAGCCAACAGCTCACCTAAACAGATGCAGGAGTTGGAATGTATATAATGTGTGGGATCAGACTGCCAAGAATTGGAATCACTCTCTAGCAGTAACCCAAGAAACCTCTGTGCTGAGGCATACTGTGCTAGGGGCTAGAAACATATGTCCTTTTTATTCTGGTCACTTACCCTGATGAATAGCATGGATATTTATTTACTTAAAGTCATTCAATATATAGCATTGTGTTTCTCTATACTCATTTAAAAATTACAATTTAGCCAAAAATAAAGAAGCAACAATAGCAGTAAAAACTTCTGGGTTGTGAGATTAAGCTGTTCTTATACAGCCTTTAACGAAGTGAAATCTCTGCCAATGAAATGTTAATATGGTTTAATAACACTATATTCTATTTTATACTCACATTTTATGAAAATATTGACTATACTTTTGTTTTCAAAGGAAACAGTTTCCCTCTCAGTGTAACTTTGCACCAAGACTTGCCAGACTTATTTTAACGAAATCTCAAGACGTTTGTTTCTTTCACAAAATCAAGATTTCAAATTCAAGTAAATTCTTTATATAGCCCTATGGACCGTATACTTAGGTTTATATATAACCTAGAATTGTAGATACAGAAAATAAGAGGGCTCTCATGAATTGTTTTAAAACTCTGTGAGTATAAGCTACAACTTGTAGAAAATTAAGAGATTAAGCATATGTAAATGAAGGATAAGTGAATGTCAGACTAAAGATATTAAGAATACGTCTTCCTTGCTATATTAATGGCCTTTGTCTTATTTCTGGGATGGCCATCTGCTCAATGGGCATTGCAGTGTATATTATCAAATCTTATGATATATCTTACACTTTAGTAGAAATCTGAACGGCAAGGAAAGAAGGAATGAAACACTAGAGTCATAATTTTGTCTTCCAAAAGTTCAAGAAAGCAAAAGTTTGTCTTTCATTCAAATTTTTGTTGCTGTTTTTTCTAAAACCGTAAATTTTATTCTGCAATACTTTTGTCCTAAACTACATGTGAAGAAAATGTTTTCAGAGTCTTACTCTTCTTTTTTTTGTGTTGGTCTGTGTTACCTGTGCCATTCTGTGCAATGTCAGGAACAGTCAGGAGAAATGTATTTGTGGACCTGAGTCTCTTAGAAATCCACAGTAGATATCTTACACTGCATAATAAATAAAACAGCAATGTGACCACAGACATTTTTATCGCCAGCAAATTATTCCACAGTCCTGTTTATACTTAGCAAGGTCAAAGCAATGAGGCATCTTATGGCCTTAAACTACAGAAGTATAGTTCCCAGGTGGCTGGTCATAGATGATTTTTATCATTGTTTGAATATCTCCTAGCTTGAACAAAGTTCTTTTATACCTGATAATACATAAATGCCTATCTGATTCATTTATGGAAGCCCTTAAACTTATACTTTAGTTATATTTGCATAATGCTAAGGCAATCCTTTTGTTGGCCAGTTTATTGGGATGTACATTACAGACTGGCCAATATTGTTAAACTAGTGAATTAACTAGGTGTCCAGGTAAACACAGCTATTGTCATTTGTGAATCCATTCCCTTCTATCATGTGTTGTTTTGAAGGTTCACATGCACTTTATTTTGTTTAAGTTGAGAAAACAAAGAGGATCAATATAAGTAATTAGCATTTAGAGATAAGCTGTCACTACTCTGTCACTGACTCTCCTTTTCCTTGTGCTACATTCTTACCCAAAATATTACTGGCCGGGCGCGGTGGCTCACGCCTGTAATCCTAGCACTTTGGGAGGCCGAGGCAGGCAGATCATGAGGTCAGGAGATCAACACCATCCTGGCTAACACGGTGAAACCCCGTCTCTACTAAAAATACAAAAAATGAGCCGGGCATGGTGGCGGGCGCCTGTAGTCCCAGCTACTCGGGAGGCTGAGGCAGGAGAATGGCCTGAACCCGGGAGGCGGAGCTTGCGGTGAGCCGAGATTGCGCCACTGCACTCCAGCCTGGGTGACAGAGCCAGGCACCATCTCAAAAAAAAAAAAAAAAAATTACCTCTCTTCCTTATTCTTCTATAAGATGTTCTACAACTGATATAAGTGTCTTCATAATGCTGGAGATAATTTTTCTGGGCATTGATGTGAGGATCTGCTAAGCTTTTCAATGTATAATGGTACATATAATAAAAACCAGAGATAAGGTTTTTGGAATTAACTGACAGTAATAATGTTAAAATAATCCTATTATTGTTCAATTTATTAGAATATACAGTATAGCCTGGTTAATGTTATTAAACTAATGAATGAAGACAACATTTGGGAGCCATTTTAAGTCTCTCTCTTTTTTTTTTTTTTTTTTTTTTGCAATAGTCTTTGAAAAACACCTCAAAGATTAATCAATTTCATGTTAGGAGATTAACTTTCAGTCATCTGAACCAACTTTTCCTAGCACACGAACCAAATTTATTTACCTATACTCCATTTCTTTACAGATAGACACCGCCCCTAAAATATAAAATATACTGATAAAATAAGGATCAAATTCAAGAAAAAACAGAAATGCAATACATTGTACATATTGTTTAAGAGACTTGCTCTGACAGAGCTGCAAATTTGGCTTTGAACTTGCTGATAGCAAGAATTACAAGGGAAACTTGTTTCACAATTCTCATTATTTAAAAGAAAGAAACAAATCAAGAGAGAATTTTTCCTGCCACTAAGTTGATGGAGAAATTTCTCATATGGAGATGACACTGAGCAACACGTTGAATAATATCAGCAATATTTTTACCAACAAAAAGAAGAGAATTTTATAAACTTTCTTATGATAATTCAAAGACGCCTAAGAATAAAATTTTGAAGTTAAAGTTGGTGACAGATTTTTAAAGGAGATATATTTTTGTGGCCAGGTGCATATACTTCCAGTGGTCTAGCTTGATTCAAATGCAGAATTCAAAGTACTTAGACAAAGGGTACAATGTTCCTTAGATGAACTTTCTTAAATATTACTTCTCTCAGAAGAACTTTTTAGAAACGGAATAGGAGAAAATATGAGTTTATATTCCTGACAATGGCCTGAAGAATTTGTATTATATGTTGCTGATGGAAGGAAGATTGACTCACTTTATTATAAGAAAGAAGCAATTGGCAGAATCTTTACTTTATCAAAACTGAGAAGCCAGGTGAAATTTTACATTTAAATAAACTGTCCCATGAAATTATAATTTTCAATTAGTGCATTTTGATCTCTCCATAGATGTGCTGTGGCTTATAGTGTTATGTTTCATCGTTCGGTTACTCATGTAATGTGTCTCAACAACAGCATAAATACAAACTAGTTATATTTTTTATTCTAATCAAGGCTTCCAATCATGATTGCCAAATCTTGTTCTCATGTCCTTTAATGAAATCCTAGCAAATCTTCTAACTTTCTTTTTTTTTTTTTTGAGATGGAGTCTCCCTCTGTCCCCCAGGCTGGAGTGCAGTGGCTCGATCTCTGCTCACTGCAATCTCCGCCTCCCGGGTTCACGCCATTCTCCTGCCTCAGCCTCTCAAGTAGCTGGGACTACAGGCGCCCGCCAACACGCCTGGCTAATGTTTGTATTTTTAGTAGAGACAGGGTTTCACCGTCTTAGCCAGGATGGTCTCGATCTCCTGACCTCGTGATCCGCCCGCCTCGGCCTCCCAAAGTGCAAATCTTCTAACTTTCTACCAGTTTCAGTTATTTGAAGTTTATTTTTGTCCAATTTAAAACTTGGATTGTGAAACTAACATAAATATGATTACCTTTCTTTCCCTTCAACACAAACTGTGAGGCTGACTGCTTGGAGTAGAGAAGTTGGAAGGAGGCCTGACTCTGAGACAACCACCCTCCCCGCTGCTGAGCTCCTCTAGTTTTGGGGTCAGAGAGAGAAGACAAGGGTGGTAGAGATCTTACATAATCAGTTATATGTCTGCGTGAGAAAGTGTCCTGGGTTTTTCTCTGGTTTAATCTAGTTGTGTCTGTTGCTAACAGATGGTGGTGTTGAGAAATCTGTGCTGGTGGTGTGCTTGGTTTTCTATAGACACTGTTCGTCTTTGCTTTGCCCCCTCACTCATTGAGGAATCCCTCAGAGAAAAGCCTGGACCCTGACACCAGACCATGCCCCTAAATGCTTTCCCAGCTGGAGTGTCTCCTCACTACCAGCTATTCTGCTCCCTTCCTTACCACCGTGCTGCTTTGCATTGAGCCACAATAACCTCTGAGACCATCTTCTAAATGCTCCAAGGGCCAAAAAAGAGCAGGATGGGGATAAAGGAGGGAATTTAACCCCTCTCAAGAACAAACTGTAAACCACAGTTCCTTCTAACTCTGTTACCATAAGCTACTCCAGCAATTTCCTCTCCTTCAGAAATGTTAAGACTAGCAGCTGTTTTGGATTCACGGGTGATCCTAAACTTCAGGTAGCAAATACACAACTCCGCGGAGACATTCGCCCCTGCTCCGCCATAGTCGCTCCAGATGGACAGGTGTGTTTAGTAAATTACCATCCAGCCACCTGAGAAATGAATTGCCAATCTTCCTTCCCACAAACTCGCACACAATCTCTAAACATTCTCTGATGGACTCCCATTAATTGGTTTCAGCAAGAAAAAAATAATAATCCTTCTGTTCCCCTTGGGAAGAGGAGTAACCCTTCCCTGTGAGCACTGTCTGCTGACTTGCACTGATTCTCTCTCTCTAGTTTTCTGTTTATGCGTAACCAGAGCTGGGTGCTAGTTGCTGGTAAGAGAGAATTTTTTTCGCCTCGTAGCATACCCTTTAGTAGGTGGGGACAGTGTCTGGCCTCAATATTTGGCATCTGTTAGGAGCTTCTCATAGAAAGGGGGTTACTTAGCTCTTCTTATTTTCAATTATGGGCAACAAAAAAAGTCCCACTCAACATCTTATAATCATGTTTACAAATGTATCTTAAGCTTCCTTTCAGCATGATGTCTCATCATTTTGATTGAGTCATTAAATGTATCTATTATTAATCCAAAATTATTTGACTACTTCTACCTCATCTTCGAATACTAGATCTTACTTCATGCCACGATGGGCCTTCTGTTTACTCTTGAACCCCTGAATCCACTTCTGCCTCCTGGCCTTTATTCTGCTGTTCCCACTTTCTAGAATTCTTTTCCTGTTGATTTTCCCAGCATTCACTCTCATTTCATTCATATCTCTACTCAAATATCATCTCCTCAAAAGAGTGTAAATCCCCCCATCTATAACAGCTTGTCCATTATTATTCCTTATTAGTCTCTATCCCTTTAGCCTGCTTTCTTTTTCTTCAAAGTAGGTATTAATGCTTAATATGTTTATATATGTTTGTTCCTCTTGTTTATCGTCAGTTTACCTCACTCAGATGAAAGTCCCTTAAAACTGAGAACTTTGGCTTGTCTTCCTTGGCTCTATCCCCAGAATCTAGAATTTAGGCTCTCAAAAATACTTGTTTGAATGAATGAATTATTTATTAGGCATTTCTTTGTATGCAATCCTTTTGTGTCAACAGTGGGAGACTACTGATGTCATTGGATAGCAGGTCCCACACTCACACAAAAATGATAATAGGTGACACTCTATGGAATGTTTGCCTATGCCATACCTTTTTTCAAGCACTTCACATATATTTATTGATTTAATGCCCACAACATCTTACAAACATTATTGTTATCAGCATTTTTAAAATAAGAGAACTGAGATACAAGGACTTATTTAACTTAACCTAAGTCTCATACTAGTAGGTGGCTAAGCTTTGAACCCAGTCAATCTAGTTCTAGTTCATAGGCTGGACTGTTTACTGCCATATTCTAATATTTCATCTCTAACTTCTAGACTGGTGGTCTTCAAGTCTTAAAGTATTTTTGATAAGTCACTCAACTTAAAACTTAAAAGGCCACCATTTTTTAATCTGTAAGGCTAACCAGAAAAAGAATATATGTAAATTATCTAAATTGTCTGGGAAGAGACATTCACTGTTCAACATCTAATCAGAGATACAAAGTCTTATTTGCACTTGCTTGCTTTTTTTTGGGGGGGTGGGGGTGCAGAGTCTTGCTCTGTCACCCAGGCTGGAGTGCAGTGGTGCAGTACAGTGGCACGATCTCAGCTTACTGCAACCTCCACCTCCTGAGTTCAAGCAATTCTCCTGCCTCAGCCTCCCAAGTAATGGGGATTACTGGTGCACGCCAACACACCCAATTTTTTGTATTTTTAGTAGAGTTGGATTTTCACCATGTTGGCCAGGCTGGTCTCGAACTCCTGACCTCAAGTGATCCACCTGCCTCGACCTCCCAAAGAGCTAAGATTACAGGCATAAGCCACTGCACTCAGCCTTACTTGCTTTCTTTTTCAAATTTATTTATCTATAGTTTTATGTAACACTTCATTATTAAAAAGAGAGATGGAAGTGAATCTTTAAAAATATTAATGATTTAATGGATGATAGCAAAAAAAGATATTTTTCTAATACTAGAAGTGTCCAAATTAAATGAAGTTAACTGAACTTGAACTGCAGAACCTTGGCATGGTTATTTAAATATGACCGTATTTGACACATATGTTGTCCTGTTTGGAAGTCATCAAATGATTTTGGTTACAATATAGAGAAAAGCAGGCCAGGCGTGGTGGCTCACGCCTGTAATCCCAGCACTTTGGGAGGCCGAGGCGGGCGGATCACGAGGTCAGGAGATCGAGACCATCCTGGCTAACACGGTGAAACCCCGTCTCTACTAAAAATACAAAAAATTAGCCGGGGGCGGTGGTGGGCACATGTAGTCCCAGCTACTCAGGAGGCTGAGGCAGGAGAATGGTGTGAACCCGGGAGGTAGAGCTTGCAGTGAGCCGAGATCACGCCACTGCACTCCAGCCTGGGCGACAGAGCGAGACTCCGTCTCAAAAATAAATAAATACATAAAATAAATAAATAAATAAATAAATAAGCTAACTTAGATTGTATTCCCTCCTAACAAGGAAACTTTGTTCTTATTCATCTTTAATTCTTCATACCATCTAGCACAATGCCTAGAACAGCAGAGGCACTACAAAGGAGCTGCAGAATTACCAGAAATATTACTTTAAAATATGTTGCTCTGCCTGTTTAAAACCGGACCTAAATGAACACCTTTTGGGTTTCCTCTAAGATCACAAACAAAACTATTTTAATCTCTGGAAGCCACAATTTCCCGTTCAACACCTAGCTTACTACAGTCGTATGTTTTCCTGCCTATTCATGACTCATTTTATTTGGGCCAAATAAGGTTATAATGAAATACACAAGAAATAATAAGACCTGCCCTATGTGTGGAATATCTGGAAGTATGAGATGCAAATTATTAAAAGTAGAACTCTTGAACAGGCTGTTGGAACGGGCACGCTGTTTCCTTATCATCTAAAAAGACTTAAGGGAGAATATCCCATATTAAGAATCACTTTATTTAATGTTTCATGCCTAAAAAGAACAAAAGAAATGGCAGAAGTTGGAAAAGAAAAAAATCCAGACAAAAACAATCCTTTGCTTAAATAACTTGACGTTCAGAAAAAACACATCCAGGGGAGGGCATGGAAAAGTCAGCACAGGCCTTTCTTCATCTGTTTTCCCATTCTTCTCCATTCCTCAGCCCTGATGAACGGTGTGTCCTCTATCCCCACCTTAGAGGACTTCAGTAATGGTTGGGTGTGTCTCTTTCTTTTTTTTTATTCTTTTAATTTTTTTATTATACTTTCAGTACTAGGGTACATGCATGCAACGTGCAGGTTTGTTACGTATGTATACATGTGCCATGTTGGTGTGCTGCACCCATTAACTCGTCGTTTACATTAGGTATATCTCCTAATGCTGTCCCTCCCCCTTCCCCCCACCCCACAACAGGCCCCGGTGTGTGATGTTCCCCACCCTGTGACCATGTGCTCTCATTGTTCAATTCCCATTTATGAGTGAGAACATGCGGTGTTTGGTTTTCTGTCCTTGCGATAGTTTGCTGAGAATGATGGTTTCCAGCTTCATCCATGTCCCTACAAAGGACATGAACTCATCCTTTTTTATGGCTGCATAGCATTCCATGGTGTATATGTGCCACATTTTCTTAATCCAGTCTATCATTGATGAACATTTGGGTTGGTTCCAAGTCTTTGCTATTGTGAATAGTGCCACAATAAATACACGTGTGCATGTGTCTTTATAGCAGCATGATTTATACTCCTTTGGGTATATACCCAGTAATGGGATGGCTGGGTCGAATGGTATTTCTGGTTCTAGATCCTTGAGGAATATCCACACTGTCTTCCACTATGGTTGAACTAGTTTACAGTCCCACCAACAGTGTAAAAGTGTTCCTATTTCTCCACATCCTCTCCAGCACCTGTTGTTTCCTGACTTTTTAATGATGGCCATTCTAACTGGTGTGAGATGGTATCTCATTGTGGTTTTGACTGGCGTTTCTCTGATGGCCAGTGATGATGAGCATTTTTTCATGTGTCTGTTGGCTGCATAAATGTCTTCTTTTGAGAAGTGTCTATTCATATCCTTTGCCCACTTTTTGATGGGCTTGTTTGATTTTTTCTTGTAAATTTGTTTAAGTTCTTTGTAGATTCTGGATATTAGCCCTTTGTCAGATGGGTAGATTGCAAAAATTTTCTCCCATTCTGTAGGTTGCCTGTTCACTCTGATGATAGTTTCTTTTGCTGTGCAGAAGCTCTTTAGTTTAATTAGATCCCATTTGTCAATTTTGGCTTTTGTTGCCATTGCATTTGGTGTTTTAGTCATGAAGTCCTTGCCCATTCCAATGACCAATGGAACAGAACAGAGCCCTCAGAAATAATACCACGGCTGGGCGCGGTGGCTCAAGCCTGTAATCCTAGCACTTTGGGAGGCCGAGGTGGGCGGATCACGAGGTCAGGAGTTCAAGACCATCCTGGCCAACATAGTGAAACCCTGTCTCTACTAAAAATACAAAAAAATTAGCAGGGCGTGGTGGCGGGCGCCTGTAGTCCCAGCTACTCGGGAGGCTGAGGCAGGAGAATGGCATGAACCCAGGAGGCAGAGCTTGCAGTGAGCCGAGATGGTGCCACTGCACTCCAGCCTGGGGGACAGAGCCAGACTCTATCTCAAAAAAAAAAAAAAAAAAAAATTTTTTTAAAAATTAAAAAATTAAAAAAAAAAGAAATAATACTACACATCTACAACCATCTGATCTTTGACAAACCTGACAAAAACAAGAAATTAGGAAAGGATTCTCTATTTAATAAATGGTGCTGGGAAAACTGGCTAGCCATATGTAGAAAGCTGAAACTGGATCCCTTCCTTACACCTTATACAAAAATTAGTTCAAGATGGATTACAGACTTAAACGTTAGACCTAAAACCATAAAAACCCTAGAAGAAATCCTAGGCAATACCATTCAGGGTGTGTCTCTTTCTGAATTACTCAATGGGAAATGAGTCTCTTTATTTATTTATGTATTTATTTATTTATTTATTTTGAGGCCAGGTTACAAGACTGGCTAATTTTTTTTGTACTTTTTTTTTTAGAGATGCAGTCTTGCTATGTTGCCCAGGCTGATCTCGAATTCCTGGGCTCAAGCGATCCACCTGCCTCAGCCTCCCAAAGTGCTGCAATTACAGGTGTGAGCCACCGCGCCAGGCAGGAAATGAGTATCATGTCACATTTATCTTTCAGAACAAATGCCGACATCACTACCACCACTACCCATTTCTTTTATTGAGAAACAAAAAAATGAGCCCAAACTTTCTGAATACTGAACAGTATCATTTTTAATGATTAAGTAATCAAAATAATCAGTTGAATCTAAAAATAAAATAAAATTTGAATCAATTTAATTCTTAAATTTTTTAAAGTATCATTGTGTTTCAGTATAATACACAGTTCATAGATTAGAAGGGAAAATGATTAATTTATTTCTTCAGGTAGGAAGGCATAGGAGAAGCAGGTAGGGATATTCCACTTGTGATATGAAAACAAAGGGCTGGGCCAGGCGTGGTGGCTCACACCTGTAATCCCAGCACTTTGGTTGGCCCAGGCAGGCGAATCACCTGAGGTCAGGAGTTTGAGACCAGCCTGGCCAACATGGTAAAACCCCCGTCTCTATTAATAATACAAAAATTAGCTTGGTGCGGTGGCATGTGCCTGTAATCTCAGCTACTTAGGAGGCTGAGGCAGGAGAATAGCTTGAGCCCGGGAGGCAGAGGTTGCAGTGAGCAGAGATCGCGCCATTGCACTCCAGCCTGGGTTACAGAGTGAGACTCCATCTCAAAAAAGAAAAAAGAAAAAGAAAAAAATAGAAAAGAAAACAAAGGACTAAGGGAAGAGAGAAAAGGAAGCAATGACTCCGCTGGCAGAACACTTCCTTTCTGTGAAGGAAACAGTTATTTTCTGAACTGCTTCTCGAGTAATCAAACTCTTCATGCTTGTCCCCTCTAGATACATCACTGTAAGCTCCCATACTGAATGCTGTTTTTGACAATCGCTTTATTTCTAAGGAAACATCCTTCGTTGTTGAGCAAGAGTAAGTTTTCATGCAAATATAGAAAATTACCACCACTTACTTTTCTTTCCTATTGTTATACTGCATCTCTTTCCTGGAAGACTTCCCTCATCTACTTAGGAGACTGCTTTGTGCTTTATAGGATGCAGTACTTCATCCAATGTTGCACTTATTTGCCCATTTTATAATTGCCTAAATATTTTTTGTGTTCCTGATGTCTTTAGTCTTCTTAAACACTGAGATTTTATCCTTTTTAACCACAGTATCCCCAAGGACTAGCTAAGTGCCAGAAACATGGTTGGTACTCAATAAAGATTTAGTAAATGAGTGAGTACCTTGATATTTGTGACTTACGGGTCTAAGATCCTCTTGCAGGGTACTGGGCCAGGCCTGGCCAGGACATGAGTCTACAGGACTGGAAAGTGAGTATTAGTCCTAAGATAGGGTATACAGGCTGAGGAGGTCTAAAATGGAAAAAACAAGAGGACTGAATTGAAAGCAAAGTCCTCAAAGAGAATGAAGTTTAAAAGTCAAGGAAATATGGTCAAAGGTCAAAAGGGGAGTCTTAAAAGGGAAGAAAACTATCATCTATGACTCTTAAATTGGGGACCTTGTGTTCACAGGGGTATTTGTCAGGGTGCCTCAGAGGATAAGAAGCCAAAAGACCAACATGGACCATCTTCCAACAGTGTCAAGTTTATTCAATGGTGAGTAATTTGAAATATTTTATTTCTATTAAACATTGGTAGATAGAGTAAAACAAAAAAAATACAGACTTTAAAAATAAAAATGAGATTTCAAAATAACTATGCTTTTAGTGAGCCACTTTGTTTCATACACACAAGCTCCTAGAGTTTTGTGCTTTTCTCCTGATCTTGGGGTACTGCGGTCCAAATTTTTGAGATGAATATGTAGGATAAGAAACTGAGAAAAACCAAATTTTCAAAAATTACTTGGGGTATAATTTAAGAGAGATCTTGGGCAATTGACAGGAAAAATATTGGGCTATCCTTAGCTAAACTTTACTGATTTGCTTTAAGGTATATTCTATGGACAAGAGAAAATGTTAAGCAGATCTTAACCTCTTTTTTTTTTTTTTTTTTTTTTTTGAGACGGAGTCTGGCTCTGTCTGTCGCCCAGGCTGGAGTGCAGTGGCGCAATCTCGGCTCACTGCAAGCTCCGCCTCCCGGGTTCACGCCATTCTCCTGCCTCAGCCTCTCGGAGTAGCTGGGACTACAGGTGCCCGCCACCACGCCTGGCTAATTTTTTGTATTTTTAGTAGAGACGGGGTTTCACCATGGTCTCGATCTCCTGACCTCGTGATCTGCCCGCCTCGGCCTCCCAAAGTGCTGGGATTACAAGCGTGAGCCACCGCGCCCGGCCCTTAACTTCTTTTTTAACTAAAATCAACTTTTTTTTTCTTATTACAAACAGTGCATAAAACAGGGTTTTCCAGAAGTTGATAATTGTTGAAGCTGGATGATGGACACTTGAGGTTTCATTTTATTACTGTCTTTATTTTTGGCTTTATTTGAAATTTTCCATACTAAAAGGTTAAAGAGACAAAAAACAATGTATGCTTATTTACAGAAGAATATTATATACATGTGAGTGAAAGGAAGAAAATTAAAAAGAAATGTAAGTCATTGTCCAGATACTATCATATGGCAATATTGTCTAGCATATCCATGGAGAGAGATTAGATATTTTTTTTAACTGTGTCCAAATCCCCAAATGCATTCCACTCCATTATCCATGAAATGGCAGTACTCTGATTTTAGAAATTGCCTTTAACTCAATGTGTGAGCCTGACTGGTCTAAAGATAATCACATTCTTTCTGCCGGCTATCAGTTTAGAAATCAGCAGTTCTAGCCAATGATAAATGAAGAGATGGTGGCTACAGACTTCTAAAAATTTCCTCTTTGGTCTTTGCAGAAAGCAATAGCAAGCCATTCTCTCTTTCTTCAGCATATGAATGAGAAAGCAAGTAGTAATATCCAATTGCACCTGGAATCTATCTTACAATTATTTGGGGAACCAGCTGTGAGATAAAGCAGGTATTTTGGATTACAGAGCAGAGAGACAGAATATTGTTTTTTAATAATATTGTTGGGTCACTGAATCAGTCTACCCTGAAGCCTATTTTACCTCTGCACTAGAACAATTAGATTAATAAATGTAATTATGATATTTATAAAAATAAATATATTTAATTCATTTTGAATTAGATATTCTTTTGCTTGCTGCTCAAACTATCCTTCAGCATATAGTTTACCCTTTTTGTGCACTTAATGATGATACATTATAAACATCTTTCTTTGTCAATAAATTCAATTCTACAGCTTCATTTTGAATGTGTAGTATTCCGTTGTTGACCTGTACCTTTCCAACATCTCCAACATTTATTGTGCAATCTTGTGCTGTCAAATGAGTGAATTTTTTTAGTGCCAAGTCTACTAAGGACACAGTCCCAATATTCATAGTCTTCCTGAAGACAGAACTTCCCCTCCATTAAATGATCACTATAAATAATATAGAACTATATGTTCAAAATCATTTCATTGGCAGGCACGGTGCCTCATGCCTGTAATCCCAGCACTTTGGGAGGCCGAGACAGGCGGATCACCCGAGGCTGGGAGTTCGAGACCAGCCTGACCAACATAGAGAAACCCCATCTCTACTAAAAATACAAAATTAACCGGGCATGGTGGCTCACACCTGTAATCCCAGTTACTCAAGGGGCTGAGGCAGGAGAATCGCTTAAACCTGGGAGGCGGAAGTTGCAGTGAGCCGAGATTGAGCCATTGCACTCCAGCCTGGACAAGAAGAACAAAACTCCATCTCAGAAAAAAAAAGAAAAAGAAAACACGATCATTTTATCTAAGTCTGGGATCTGAACACAAGGTAACACTTCATTTTTGTGAACCCATAGAAAGTTTTACATAATATTGTCTTCCTTTCCACTCCTAATTCGGGAAAAGTTTACTACAAACTAATACCAGAACAATTTTGCCACCTCGTGGAGGATGCTCACTGAGTTCCAGGCAAAGGTAGGGCTCAGTGGCAAGAAATGTTTTCATTGTTTTCCTGGCATTCTCAAGTATCACTCAGATGAATCAGAAAGTAATGACGCACAAAGAAACTCTGGCTATTAGAAGGAAGGACAGGTTTTTAAAACAACTCATTTGGGGATTTTTAAGCGTAATATGTCACGTTAACCAATTAACCTTTAGCTGAAATCTTCTCAAAAAGGATACAGTATTACTAGATTAAGATTAGGGTTATCTAAGGAGAATAGGTAATAATTTTCTTTTTTTTTTTTTTTTTTTGTTGTTGAGATGGAGATTCGCTCTTGTCACCCAGGCTGGAGTGTAATGGTGCAATCTCAGTTTACGGTAACCCCTGCCTCCCAGGTTCAAGCGATTATCCTGCCTCAGCCGCCCGAGTAGGTGGGATTACAGGCGCCTGCCACCACTCCCAGTAATTTTTTTGTATTTTTAGTAGAGACGGAGTTTCACCATGTTGGTCAGGCTTGTCTCAAACTCCTGACCTCAGGTGATCCACCCCTTCGGCCCCCCAAAGTGCTGGGATTACAGGTTGAGCCACTGAACCCAGCCATACAATAATTTTTTTTTTTTTTTTTTTTTTTTGAGACGGAGTCTCACTCTGTCATCCAGGCTCGAGTGCAGTGGTGCCATCTTGGCTTACTGCAACCTCCGCCTCCCAGGTTCAAGCGATTCTCCTGCCTCAGCCTCCCAAGTAGCTGAGATTACAGGCATGTCCTGCCACATCTGGCTAATTTTTTGGATTTTTAGGAAGACGGGGCTTCACAGTGTTAGCCAGGATGGTCTCAATCTCCTGACCTTGTGATACGCCCGCCTTGGCCTCCCAAAGTGCTGTGATTACAGGAGTGAGACACCGCATCTGGCCAATAATTTTCTTTTTAACTATAACATTTCTATCTGTTATTGAGGAGCCCAAATATGGGCAGAGAAAATGTGAAAAATGTTAGTAGTTTATATGCGTTTAGTCTCTTAAGTAAATAACTATATAAAATACCATATTATGACAAAAAGAACCATGATTATGTCATAAATATCTCAAGTATCAGTGTTCTACCAAAACTAACTGTATTTGTATTAGTTCCCTGCTTGTTTGCCTCTTCTTAAGGTGAATGCTTTGTCAAAATTGTGAATACTCATATTATTTTGGATTCCATGCACGGGCAAGCCAATGGTAAAAGTCCTAATGCAGATTATTTTATGAATAGAAAAAAGAAAAATTGTTGGCATAAAACAGAACCACAGTGGATGTTCACTATAATCTACTCTTCAATTTTACCTCGTACATACTCAAAGACATGCTTACATTCCAAAAATGCCCCTGCCAGTCATAATCTACATACCATCAAAAACACCCACCTCCTCTCCACTGGAAAATTACATAAAATCATGTCTACTAGACCTTCTCAGGTAGTGTCTGGAGGTCAGTGCTCAAGTCCAAGCTTTCTGTGAGGTGTACAATCTCCTTCAGTGTAATTCAGTCAGGTTTTTAATGCCAAGTTCCAAAATACTGCAATCTTCAGTTAGATGGTGAATTTCACTGCTCTATCCATCAGGGTCCCAAGAAAAAACAGAAAGCACAACTAAAGAGAAAAATTTTTCTTTCTATGTTTAAGTTTTTACTTAAACCTTGAGCAAACAGCTGAGAACACTGATGAACTTTCTGCTCTCGTGAAACTTACATTCTGTGAGAGGAAGGGAGAATTCAAACTACTTATTTAATTAATAGTAAAAATTAATCAAGGATTTAAGGAAGCTACAAAAGCTTATACTTGGAGGCCTGATTTGGTCAGGGAGGAGAAAATTCACTTGTCTATGTAGAGAGTAGATTTCAAGAAGGAAATTAAGTGTGGACATAGGGTAATTCTGATTTACAATTCAAGAACCCGGGGTTTTGTAGTAGCTGAGCTATTGCCCCTCGGCCAGTAGTTACTAAAAGAGGGAGAGTCCCATGAATCCATCTGGCCTGAAATGAACAGTGACCTTCAGCTGAGGGACACAGGAAGGGAGGCTTAAGATAAGTACCCTTATCCTAGGCTCCCACCTCCTTTTTTTTTTTTTTTTTTTTTTTTGCGACGGAGTCTCCCTCTGTCTCCCAGGCTGGAGTGCAGTGGCGCCATCTCGGCTCACTGCAAGCTCCGCCTCCCGGGTTCACGCCATTCTCCTGCCTCAGCCTCCCGAGTAGCTGGGACTACAGGCGCCCACCACGCCAGGCTAACATTTTTTGTATTTTTTAGCAGAGAAGGGGTTTCACCGTGTTAGCCAGGATGGTCTCGATCTCCTCACCTCATGATCTGCCCGCCTCGGCCTCCCAAAGTGCTGGGATCACAGGCTTGAGCCAGCGTGCCCAGCAACCACCTCCTTCTCATCTACTGCTGTGCCTCCGCATTGGCTGGACCCAGCTGGAAGCCAGAGGAGGTAAGAATCCTTTAAGGTTGTTCATGCAGGTCAGCCTCCCAAGATGGCATTGCAGGTAGAGGAAGGTGGAGCGTGGAGGATTCAGAGGGGCAAATAAAGGTGCACCACAGACAGAATTACCTTAATAAAATATCTCATTTAGGGAAAAGATAGGGGCTTGAGAATAATCACTTTTTAGGAGCAGGCAGTATAAAATGTTCTTGACTTGCTCCCTTGGAAATAGAGGAAGTGTCTTTGCTGTTTTGTTTTGTTTTGTTTTGTTTTGTGAGACAAGGTCTCACTCTACAGCCAAGGCTGAAGTGCAGTGGCACAATCTCAGGTCACTGCACCCTCAACCTCCTAGAATCAAGCGTCCCAAAATACAGAAAGATGGAATCGGTGAGTTCTAGTGTTTGACAGTACAGTATGAAAATTTGAGTTCACAAGAATTTCTTGTCTATTTCCAGATGCTTTGGTAAGAAGCTTCCTAACTTTCTCATTATGCTGGTTTTGAAGCTCTTCTCCTTCTGCTCTTGAAATCATGCTGGTTTTTTGTTTTTTGTTTTGAGATGGAGTTTCGCTCTTGTTGCCCAGGCTGGAGCGTAATGGTGCAATCTTGGCTCACCGCAACCTCGGCTCACCGCAACCTCTGCCTCCTGGGTTCAAGCGATTCTCCTGCCTCCACCTCCTGAGTAGGTGGGATTACAGGCATGAGCCAGCACGCCCAGCTAATGTTGTATTTGTTGTAGAGACGGGGGTTTCTCCCGGTCGGTCAGGCTGGTCTTGAACTCCTGACCTCAGGTGACCCGCCCGCCTCGGCCTCCCAAAGTGCTGGGATTACAGGCCTGAGCGACTGCGCCCGGCCCATGCTGTATCCTTATCTGTTGTCGCTTGTTGTTTGTTTGTTTTTGAGCCCAGAAATAACTTCTCACCTCTATGTTCAAATGATTTTTCACATGAGTGCTAAGAAAGCTCATTGGTGGAAAAGCAGCCTTTTCAAGAAATGGTGTTGGAGGAACTTGATTTCCACATGCAGAAGAATGAAGGTGGACCCTATGTCACACCAGGTGCAAAACTTAACACAAACTGGACCAAAGACCTAACCCCAAGTGCTAAAAGTATCATATGCCTAAAAGAAAACATTGGCCACACTTTCATGACGTCAGATTGGGCAATGCTTTCTGGGATATGACACCAAAAGCATAGGCAACAAAAGAAAATTACATTCCTTGGATTCCATCTAAATGACAGACACTTTTGTGCAGCAAAAAACACTGTGAACTGAGCAAAAAGATAACCCACGGATTAGGAAAAATATTTGCAAATCATATCTCTGAAAAGAGGCTGATATCCGTCGTATATCAAGAACAGCTAGAACTAAACAACGAGAAACCCAAAGCATCCCATTAACAATGGTCAGAAGACTCGAGTAGACGTGTCCCTAAAGGAGATACAGCAATGGCCAATAAGCATCTAAAATGACGTTCAAAATCACTACTCGTAGGGAAGCGCAAATCAAACCAAGAATGTGACACCACACATTAGGATGGATATGGTAAACAATCAAGCATTGGTGAGACTAGAGGGAAGTAGGAATGCTCGAATATGATTGGAGGGAATGTAAAACCGTGAAGGAACAGGGAAAATAGTATGGCGTGTACTGGAAAAATCAGAAACAGAATGATCAGATGTTCCCGCAGTTGCATTTGTGGGTACCTACCAAAAAGAATTAGAAGCCAGGAATGGAAGAGAGATTTGTGCACCCAT
Organism: Nomascus leucogenys; assembly: GCF_006542625.1. NCBI lineage: Eukaryota > Metazoa > Chordata > Mammalia > Primates > Hylobatidae > Nomascus > Nomascus leucogenys. The sequence continues at coordinate 35,801,793 of NC_044389.1, forward strand.
ATTCATAGCAGCATTATTCACAACAGCCAAAATGTGGAAGCACCCCAAGGGTTCGTGGACAGATGAATGAAAAAGCACACTGCAGTTCATTCATACAATGGAAGACTATTGAGCCTTCAAAAGGCAGGCACTTCTGGCCGGTGCAGTGGCTCACGCCTGTAATCCCAGCATCTTGGAAGACCGAGGTGGGCGGATCACCTGAGGTCAGGAGTTCAGGACCAGCCTGGCCATCTTGGTGAAACCCTGTCTCTACTGAAAATGCAAAAAATTAGCCGGGCCCGGTGGCTCAAGCCTGTCATCCCAGCACTTTGGGAGGCCGAGGCTGGCAGATCACGAGGTCAGGAGATCGAGACCATCCTGGCTAACATGGTGAAACCCCGTCTCTCCTAAAAATACAAAAAATTAGCCGGGCGTGGTGGTGGGCGCCTGTAGTCCCAGCTACTTGGGAGGCTGAGGCAGGAGAATGGCGTGAACCTGGGAGGCGGAGCTTGCAGTGAGCCGAGATCGCGCCACTGCACTCCAGCCTGGGCGACAGAGCAAGACTCCGTCTCAAAAAAAAAAAAAGACAATGCAAAAAATTAGCCCAGCGTGGTGGCCTGTGCCTATAGTCCCAGCTACTCGGGAGGCTGAGGCACAAGAATCGCTTGAACCCAGGAAGCGGAGGTTGCAGTGAGCCCAGATTGTGCCACTGCACTCCAGCCTGTGCGACAGTGAGACTCCATGTAAACACAAAACAAAACAAAATGAAACAAAACCAAAAAACTAAAACAAAAACAAAACCAGACAGGCACTTCTGACACAGGCTGCAACATGGATGAACCTTGAAGACATTATCGTCAGTGAAATAAAGAAATCCCGAAAGGATAAACACGACCAGGCTCAGTGGCTCACACCTGTAACCCCAGCGCTTTGGGAGGCTGAGGCAGGCGGATCCCTTAAGGTCAGGAGTTCGAGAGCAGCCTGGCCAATATGCTGAAAGCTCGTCTCTATTAAAAATACAAAAATTAGCTGGGCGTGGGTGCGCACGCTTGTAATCCCAGCTACTCGGGAGACGGGGACACAAGAATCGCTCGAACCCACGATGTGGAGGTTGCAGTGAGCCGAGATCACGCCACTGCACTCCAGCCTGGGCGACAGAGAAAGACTCTGTCTCAAAAAAAAAAAAAAAAAAAGAACAGAACAACAAATTCAACACGGTATGATTCCACTTCTATCAAGTGCCTAGAGTAGTTAAACTCATAGAGTTGCAAATCAGAATGGTGGCCCCCGGGGTGGGCGAGAGAGAGGAATGGAGAGTTTGGTGAATGGGTGCCATTTCCATTTTGAAAGATAAAACTGTTCTGGAGATGACGGCGGTGATGGTTGCTAAACAATGTGAATGTACTGAATGTCATTCAACTGTCAACTGAAAAATAGTGGAAATTGTCAATGTTTATACCGGCCATTCTAGATGAAATCATATATATTTACAATTCTTAGTATTGATACGTGGTATATTTTCCCATAATAAAAGATGAAAATGAAAGCAGTTGGATCTTTAGAAAGAAAAGAAAGAAGCGAAGAATACACACAAGCTTCCTCCTGATTACAGGAAGAGCCCCAAAGCTTCTATGGACACTCCCTTTTCTCTTCTTCTTCCTGCAGTCTTTTGAGGAAATCTTTAGAGATTGGGGAGCTTGGGCGACTTTGGCTAATGAGGAGCTCTGTGCCTTGAGCCCCCAGGCCATAGAATGGTCAATACTCAGTCTGTGCCTCCAGCCCTGCAGTCTGAGGTTCCAGTCCTGGGGGCTCCACACCCGTCACCTGTATCAGGAGGCTCATGTCTCACCCTGTCTTCTTGCCAGCCTTGAGGACGGAGTCTGAGCCTCCACCGTGCACCACGCAGGGAGGACCGTGGACCTGTTCTCCGAGGTCATGGCCCGGCAGAGGGGAAGGGCAGTTCAGCTGAGGGACGTTCGGGAGCCTCGCTTTGTTTCCTCATCCTCAGGACAAACAGGACAGTGCGGTGGGCAGATGGGAGGAGACCAAGGTGCAACCTGTCAGCTCAGCAGACTGTGGAGTTTCTGTTCTTGCTTGTGGTGGGGGAGTCTCAGAAATCTTATTCAAACTTTTGCCTTCCTCCCCCACTGGTTGTCCTTTTCATAGACACCTCACCCAAGATAGCAGGGAATGAGTCCCTCTAAACTATTCCCTAAGAACAACAAAGATGATGAAGGTGATGATGAGGATAAAGAGGATGAAGACAGACACCAGGGCATCATGAACCCTCACTGAGGGCTTCCTAAAGGCCAGGCTCTGAGCTCTGTGCTCTATGCAGCTTGTTTCATTTCATCTGCGTAGTTTCCCAGTTACGAGTGCACATTTCATGATGATTTTACGGACTAGAGAAGGAGCAACGCATTTTCATAGGACTTGTACCAGACCATGAAGTCAAAAAGGGTGAAGTCCAATTTGAACCAGGCAGTCTAAGTCCGGACACATGGCATTTGGCCAATCCTCTCCCTGCATCCAACCTGCCCTCTCAAATCCTTGTCACTCAGGCCGATGCCCCTGCTCACTGTGCCCTTCCCTTTGGGGGTTCCTTGTAGACCACAGCTAGACCAGTGGGTGCCACAATCACTGTGTCAAGTAGAGAAAGGGCAGCTGAGATCACATCAAAGGTTCCAGAAAGAATGGGCACAGGATCATTCGGGACGCATCTCTCCCTTGCCCCTGTTCCTGGCTTTCCTTACAGCTCTCGACTGCCTCAAAGGAGTCATCGATTCGGAGTTTGGCTTCCATTCCTACTGAGGAAGCTGGAAAGCGTTTCAAAAAATGCTCCTCAGACGTGCCCGTGGTTAAGACCTCTGAGCTCTGCTTACAAGTTTTGGAAGCTGGGCGCGGTGGCTCACGCCTGTAATCCCAGCACTTTGGGAGGCTGAGGCAGGCGAATCACAAGGCCAGGTGTTCGAGACCAGCCTGGACAACACGGGGAAACCCCGTCTCTACTAAAAATAGAAAAAAAGGAGCCGGGTGTAGTGGCGGGCGCCTGTCCTCTCAGCTGCTCGGCAGGCTGAGGCAGGAGAATAGCTTGAACCTGGGATGCGGAGGCTGCAGTGAGCCGAGATCACTCCACTGCACTCCAGCCTGGGCCACAGAACGAGACTCCGTCTCAAAAAAGCAAAGACAAAAACAAAACCCAAACCACAACTTTTTGAGAGTCGGAAGACCATGAAGTAGAGTACCCGGGACTTAGAGTCTGGCCATGAATTTGGAATACCACCCTTTCTACTTCTCTGTATGGCAGGCGGTGAGATGTCCATCCTCTGAGACTCAGCACTCTCATCTGAGCTGATTTCTAGGTGATCTAATGGAAGCGAGCGATGATGAAACCGATCGTGGGTGCCCGCTGCGTGATCTCTCTGTGATGGATGCGGAAAGTCAAGGCAAAGTGAATCTCCCATACATTCGTTACTATTTTAAGCTTCAACTCCATACAGTTCAACGGAAATATCCCCTGACCTGAAGTTCCGGTTTCCCTGCATTCCAGACAGGACATTTTCTTTTGTCCTTATCTCAGTAAGTACTGAGTATTGTGAGAGGAACAAGTGAGTCTCTTTTGTTTCTGATTCCCCAGAGCCTGTATCTTGCTTGGCACAGAAGAGATCGCAAAAGTCAAAATCTATGTTAATTCTTGAATTGACACTTCCTTGGTTCACAACAATTGGCTGTCATCGGTGTGACTTTGACTTACTTGATTCTTTTTGTTTTTTGTGTTTTGAGACGGAGTTTTGCTCCCGTTGCCCAGGCTGGAGTGCAGTGGTGTGATCTCGGCTCACCGTAGCCTCTGCCTCCCAGGTTCAAGCCATTCTCCTGCCTCAGCCTCCCGAGTAGTTGGGGTTACAGGCGCCCGCCGCCATACCGGGAGAAGTTTTTGTATTTTTAGTCGAGGCGGGGTTTCACCATGTTGGCCAGGATGGTCTTGATCTCCTGACCCCGTGATCCGCCCTCCTCGGCCTTCCAAAGTGCTGGGATTACAGGCGTGAGCCACCGCGTCTGGCCGAGCTTTCTGATGAAAACTCTAAGTCCACCTAAGCTAAGGACAGGAGTTGTAGCTGACGTGAGTTTTCAAAGAAGACCCACCGATTTGAGGAAGCAATTACTCTCTTGAAGGAGAAAAGTCAGAAAACGGAACGATGAAATCACTAGGACCTAACCGGCATGTGGAACTATTTTCTGCTTATGAACTATCAACTTTCGTTTCATTTCCAGCTGACATGGTCTCAGCTCTTGTTGCCCAGGCTGTAGTGCAATGGCTCGATCTCGGCTCACCGCAACCTCCGCCTCCCAGGTTCAAGCAATTCTCCTGCCTCAGCCTCCCGAGTAGCTGAGATTACAGGCATGCACCACTACGCCCGGCTAATTTTGTATTTTTAGTAGAGACGGGGTTTCCCCATGTTGAGGCTGGTCTCGAACTCCTGACCTCAGGTGATCCGCCCGCCTCAGCCTCCCAAAGTGCTGGGATTACAGGCGTGAGCCACCGCGCCCCGCCCGGTCTCAGCTGTTATACAGTGTTTATAAATGTTCTAAATCAAGGGAATTTGTATCAATCTAGTAGAATAAAATAAAATATTTGAGTTCTTAATTTCCTTTCATTAGGATAACCTTTTTCTTCAAGTGAAGAGAACGGTTTTGTTACGTAGTTTTCTTCAGACGAGATAAGCTGTATTTTCTAGCAGTTACGCATTTGTTATCTATGATGATCTGGTTCTTGGAACATTCTTGAATCTAGTGTCTCTAAGGCAGGCGTGTACAGCAAGAAGTGAAGAACACAGAAATCAATGATGAAAGCATTAGAAGACAATGGAGTTTGTCAGAACTGCAAAATATTGCTGAGCGTGGATTGCTCTGAAATCTGAAAACATTACTTGTGAATTGCTTCTATCCAAAATGCAGACACAATGCCGGGTGTTGGTTTACTTGTTTCCCATTTTTCAACCCCCTTTTCTAGGCAAAAGGTGTCCAAACCATGCAGACCCACAGAATCTAACCGATGTCTCTAGATGCCTCCTCCTAGAACTCTCAGGGGATCCAGAACTGCAGCCGATCCTCGCCGGGCTGTTCCTGTCCGTGTGCCCGGTCACGGTCCTGGGGAACCTGCTCATCATCCTGGCCATCAGCCCTGACTCCCACCTCCACACCCTCATGTACTTCTTCCTCTCCAACCTGTCCTCGCCTGACATGGGTTTCACCTCCACCACGGTCCCCGAGATGATTGTGGACATCCAATCTCACAGCAGAGTCATCTCCTAGGCAGGCTGCCTGACTCAGATGTCTCTGTTTGCCATTTTTCGAGGCATGGAAGAGAGACACGCTCCTGAGTGTGATGGCCTAGGACCAGTTTGTAGCCATCTGTCACCCTCTATATCATTCGGCCATCATGAACCCGTGTTTCTGTGGCTTCCTAGTTTGGTTGTCTTTTTTTTTTTTTTTTTTTCTTCTCAGTCTTCTAGACTCCCAGCTGCACAACTTGATTGCCTTGCTAACGACCTGCTTCAAGGGTGCGGAAATTCCTAATTTCTACTGTGACCCTTCTCGACTCCCTCATCTTGCATGTTGTGACACCTTCACCAATAACATAATCATGTATTTTCCTGCTGCCGTATTTGGGTTCCTTCCCATCTCGGGGACCCTTTCCTCTTACTATAAAATGGTTTCCTCCATTCTGAGGCTTTCATCGTCAGGTGGGAATTATAAAGCCTTCGCCACCTGTGGGTCTCACCTGTCAGTTGTTTGCTGAGTTTATGGAAGAGGCGTTGGAGGGTACCTCAGTTCAGATGTGTCCTCTTCCCCAAGAAAGGTTGCAGTGGCCTCAGTGATGTACACGGTGGTCACCCCCATGCTGAACCCCTTCGTCGACAGCCTGAGAAACAGGGATATTAAAGGTGTCCCTGCAGCGGCCACACGGCAGCACGGTCCAATCTCCATATCTTTTTATCTGTTCCATTCCTTTTGTAGTGTGGGTTAAAAAAGGCAGTCAGGTCAAATAAGAATGATAACACAGGGTGAACACCCACTGTGACATTAGGAGTAATACCTCCTTAGGATATAAAGAACACTGTCACAGAGTATACACAAAAGGGGTACACCCACTGTGATATTAGAAGCAATATCTCCCTATAATATGAAGAAAAATATCACAGGGTGTGCACACTGTGTGATCTTAGGAGTAATCTTTTACCCTGGATATTACGACTAACACACACGGGGTACACGCACTGTGATATCAGGAGTTGTATCTCCCTAGGATATTATGAATCGTATCACAGGGCATACACTCTGTGTCCATCCACTGTGATATTTGAAGTCATATCTCTCTATGACATTACAAATAATATCAAAGGGTGTACACTCCTGTGACACATTAGGAGTAACATCCTTCTAGGGTATTACAGATAACGTCACAAGGTGAACACCTTCTGTGACATTTTGTACACCCTTTGTGACATTGAAAGAAACATCCCCCTAGGATATTACGAAGAATGACACAGGCGGTGTACACACATTGTGAAATTAGTAGTGAACTCCTGCAAGGATATTACGAATTTTATGACAGGGTCTACACGCCCTGTGACATTAGTAGTGACGTTTTCCCAGAATATTACGAAGAATATTAAAGGGTGTACAGGAGCCGTGTCTTACGACTAACATTTCCAGAAAATATTACACGTACTATCACTGTGCGTACACCCCGTGTGACATTAGGAGTAACCTCCCACAAAACTAGAACGAAATATTTCACAAGGTGTACACCCTCTGTGACATTAAAAGTAATATTTCCCTAGAATATGACGATAATGTCACAGAGTGTACACCCTCTGTGATATGAGGAGTGACATCTTCTAAGGATAATACGAGGAATTTCACAAGGTGTAGAAACCCTGTGACATAAGGAGTGACATCCCCCTGGCATACGATGAATAATATTAAAGGGAACATAGCCCGTGTGGCAATCAAAGTAACTTCCCCTTAGGAGACTGAGAATAACACCCCGCGGTGTACACATATTATGATATTCTTATTATTGTCCCGCTAGGATATTGTGAATAATATCGCAGTGTGCAGAGTCCTGTGACATGAAGATGAACATTCCCCTACATTACGGATATAGCAGGGTGTATACCCCCTGTGACTTTAGTAGTGGCATCTTCCCAGAATACGGAAAATCATGTCCCAGGGTGTCAACCAAGTGTGGCAGTAGAGAAAACATCCCAGGAGTAAAGGATTAACAGGGCGCCGCCCGCGATGGGGGGAGTAATATCACCCCCCTCTCCCCCCCTGGATATTACGAGCCACATCGCAGGGGGGCGAGGGCGCCCCCCGGTACTAAGAGCCAGGAGGGGAGAGGGGCTGGCTCTTACTCGCCGTATCGCAGGAGGTGTCTACAGCCCCTTCGATCTTGGGAGTAATATCATCCTCTCCCCCTGAATAGAAGAAACAATATCACAGGAGGATGTACACCCCCTGCGATATTGGAAGTCACATCATTTTCTCCCCCTAGGGATATTGGGAACAATATCAGAGTGGGTGTGGACAGCCCCTGCGACATTGCCGCCACTATCTTCCTCTCCCTCCCAGGATAGAAGGAACAATGTCACAAGGGGGTGTACACCCCCTGCGATATTCGGGGTATTATCTTCCTCTCCTCCGCTGCCTGTTAGGAACAATGTCACAGAAGGGGTGTACACCCCCTGCTATACTGGGAGTGATAGCATCCTCTCGGTCCCTGGATATTAGGAACAATATCCCTAGGGAATGTACACCTCCTGCAATATTCAGACTAATATCATCCTCTCGCCCCCTGGATATTAGGATCAATATCACAGGGGTGGTGTGCACCCCCGGCGAAATTGGATGAAATATCGTCCTCTCCACCTTTGGATGTTAGGGACAGTATCACAGGGGAGGTCTCTGCCCCCTGCGATATTGGGAGTCCTATCATCCGCTCCCAACCAGGATATTAGGAACAAGATGACCGTAGGGATGGATATCCCACTGCGATATTTTCAATAACGTCATCCTCTACCCCCTGGCTACTAGGAGTCACATCATAGAGGGGTGTACACTTTCTGCGATACTGGGAGTCATATCCTCTCCCCCAAGGATATCGGGAACAGTTTTATTAATTACTAATATTAATAAATATAATAACAATTAATAGTAATCATAGATATTAATAATTACAGTAGAGAGAGTAAAGCTTAATACGGATTAAAAATATTTATGATTACTATTAATAGCAATATCACTATTAATTATAAAATAATGATATCAGTAATGAATGTTACTGAAATCAATCATAAGTGATGTTGGTAATAAAACAATGATAAATATTAAGATTAATAACTAATATTAAAAATGGCATTAATAGTAATAATTCTAATCATGCATAATCCTCTCTTTGAAATAATCATTAATGATTAATAACGTTATACTATGAATTAATATTACCATTGATAGTTATTAATGAGACTGATGTTTAATAATTCACAATATTATGACTCCTAATACCGCAGGAGGTGTACACCTGCCTGTGATATTGTTCCTAATATCCAGGGATGGAGAGCATGATATTAGTTTTAATATCGCAGTAGGTGTACACTCACCCTGTGACACTGATCCTAATATCCAGCGGGTAGAGTATGACATGACTGCAACATAGCAATGAATGTACAGCCACCCGGTGATATTGCTCCTAACATTCACGGAAGAAGCGTATGACGTTACTCCCAATATCGCAGGGAGTGTCCACCCCTTCTGTGATATTGTTCCTAGTATCCCGAGGGGGAGAGGATGATAATAATTCCAGCATCGCAGGCTGTGTTCACCCACTCTGTGATATTGTTATTAATATCCTGAAAGGGAGAGGATGATGTTCCCCCCCCAATAGATAGATATTATTCCCATTAATAGGGCAGGAGGTGTACATCCACCCTGTGATATTCCTCCTAATATTCAGAGGCCGAGAGGTTGATATTACCCCCAATATCGCAGGAAGTGTACAAGCCCGTGTGAGATGGTCCTTAATGATATTCCAAGGCGGAGGGGGTGATATGACTACATATATCGCAGAAAGTGTACACCCCCCAGGGATATGGTTCCCATGATCCTGGACGGAAGGGGCTGATATTACTTTAAATATCACAGAAGGTGGACACGCCCCCACTGAAATTGCTTCTAATTGCAACGTGGGAGAGGAGGACGTGACACCCAATATCGCAGGGAGTAGAAACACCGTTGTGATACTATTCTTAATCTTCAGGGAGGAAGAGGATGATATTACTCGAATACAGACGGGCGTACGTCCTCTGTACAAAGCCGGTGAACACCCGTCTGTGCAATAGTTGATAATTTCCAGAGGGGGAGATGATATTAGTCACAATATGGTAAACAGGCTGTGAGTCCACCGCGGGTCCTAAGAGCCAGGGGGGCGGAGGGGCTGGCTCTCAGTCCCCGCCTCGCGGGGGGCGCCTCGCCCCCCTGCCTCTCCCGCCCTGCATATTACGAAAAATATCACAGAGTGGGTGTACACCTCCTGCGATATGGGGGGTAATATCATCTTGTCTTCTTCTGGATAGTAGGAACAATATCACCCGGGTTTGTACACTTTCTCTGATATTGGGAGTAATATCACCCTCTCTGCCTTGGAATATTAAGAACAATATCACAGAATGGATGTACACCCCTTGCGATATTGGGAGTAATTGCAGCCTCTCCTCTCCGTGGATCTTCAGAATCATATCCCAGGGTGGTCGTACACCTCCTGCTGTATCGGGAGTCATAGCGTCCTCTCCCTTCCTGGCCATTGGGAACAATGTCACAGCGTGGGTGTACACTGCTTGCGATATTGGCAGTGATATCACCCTTTCCCCCCACCCCCCGGATATTGGGAACAATATCACCGAAGGGGTGTCCACTTCCTGAGATACTGGGAGTATTAGCGTTCTCTTCTTCCGTGAATATCAAGAGCAATATCACCGGGTGGATGTACACCCACTGCTCTATTGGGAGTAACGTCGTACTCCACCCCCTGGAGGTTATATTCGGATCAATATCGGCAGGTGGGTGTACACCTATTGCGATATTGAAAGTAATACCATGCTCTCTCTCCCTCCCTGGACTTGGGAACACTATCGCAGGTGGGGGTACACCCACTGCAGTATTAGGAGTCATATTAGTATTACTTGTTACTCATTTATGATTCACATTAATATGAATTACCAATATTAATGTTAAGAAATAATTGCTAATAAAAAGTTTTTGGGTTATTAATATTAATTATTAGGAGCTAATATTACTGTGTTCTACTGAATATGATCAGTCCCAGTTATTAATATCAGGCGTTATTAATAGTTAATATTAATAATTTATTGTTATCGTCAGTATGACTCTTGAAAATTATCATTATTATCGGTATTGATTTTAAAAATTATACGATCAGTTATTAATATTGATAATTATTAATACAAAAAAATTAGCTGGGCATGGTGGTACGTGCCTATAGTCACAGCTACGTGGGAGGCTGAGGCAGGAGAATCACTTGAACCCAAGAGGTGGAAGTTGCAGTGAGCCAAGATCATGCCACTGCACTCCAGCCTGGTGACTGTGTGAGACTTTGTCAGAAAGAAAGAAAGAGAGAGAGAGGAAGGAAGGAAGGAAGGAAGGAAGGAAGGAAGGAAGGAAGGAAGGAAGGAAGGAGGAAGGAAGGAAGGAAGGAAGGAAGGAAGGAAGGAAGGAAGGAGGGAAGGAAGGAAGGAAACTGTAGGTACTTATTTTTTTTTCTCACATGTACTGGTTTATTATAAAGGATATCGCAAAGGATCCAGATGAAGAGAACCACAGGGGAAGGTATGAAGGAAGGGGCCTGCAGCTTCCGTGCCCTCCCTGGGTGTGCCACCCTCCAGGAAGTGCCACATGTTCGGCTATCCGAAGCTCACGGAACCCTGTCCTCTTGAGTTTTTGTGAAAGCTTCATGACATCAGCATTCCTTCCCTCAGGATATAGGAGGGAACCCTCTCCTGTCAGAGTCTTAAGACTCACAATTAGAAAAGTGGGGAAACACTAGAGTGAAAGGAAGGCAGGAGAAGGTCAGAGGCTTGCTCCTGAGGCCTAACGTACCCAACATTGTAACAAAAAAAGAAAATACTGTAACAAGGGATATAGGAGTTGGAAGCCAGGAGCTGTGGACTGAAACCAGTGTCCATCATAGCAGCACAGGCCACTCCCTGGTTTTCCACCATGTTGCCTTTGCTTCAAAAATAGATATATTACGCACAATCACGAACAATTCATCCAATCCTTCATACTGTTTGAATGTCTTCCAGGATGAGGCCACTCAGGTTTGCAGGTTTCCTCTCGATCTTGTCAGGTCTCGGAAGCAGGCGTGGCCTCGGTAAATACGCAGCTTCACCCTTTAAGGCGTCTGGGATGATTAAGCTAAGAGACAGCGTCATCTCTTGCTCTGAGACTCTTTTGAGTTGTTAATGTAATACTGAATTTTTCTCAATTAATAACTCATGTATTCATTTATTTACTCTCAGCTACCATTTCTCCTTCTCTCCATTAATACCCAAACCTTTTCACCTTTGGAAGAGAAATTAGAACGACCACAGTGCGGGTCTACGTTGCAGGCAGTAATACAAGTCCAGCAAGTAGCTCCTCCTCAGTCCACGCCCATCCAGACCGGGTAAGGTTACACAGGGGCAGAACTAGTGAGCTCTTTTTACCACCAGTCAATATAGCTGCATTCACT